>NW_025317387.1:0-168487 GCF_018873765.1 Telopea speciosissima
TGGAATAACATAAAACAATTCAACACATCACTCTTGCTATGCATCAAATATACCCAAGTCGTTCGGCTAAAACAATCGATAAATGTGACAAACCATCGAAACCCAGAGGTAGAAACACAACGGGCAGGGCCCTAAACATCAGAATGAATTAAACCAAAAGGACTCAAACTTCTGTTGTCTGAAATAGGAAAAATACTTTTGCTTTGCCAAAGTTCAAGCATCACAAGAAAAATTGTGTTTATTACATTGTTTTACCAGACTAGGAAATAAAGCATATAAAACCCCAATCGAGGGATGGTCCAAACGACGATGCCAATTATTCAACTCAAGCAATGCAGGATCAAAAGTAGAAGATGCCGGCTGTGATGTCAATGCTGTCCGGGAGCTTTCAAGCACGTACAGACCACCAACCACCTTACCACATGCAATCGTACTGTCTGTTTCCAAATCCTGAAATAAACAATGAGTTGGAAAAAATATTACTTTGCAGTTTAAATCCTTAGTTAGACTACTAATGGACGGCAAGTTAGTAGTAAACTTAGGAACATGTAAAACAGAGGAAAGAGTGAGAGAGGAGGTGCACTGAACGGATCCCTTCCCAGAAATATAAGAAAAAGACCCATCAGCAACCCGAACCTTTGACTGGCCTGAAAGAGGAGTATATGTGGTAAAAACAGAGGAAGAACTTGTCATATGGTCGGTTGCTCCCGAGTCAATAACCCAAGAGTCAGGCATGATCGAGGTCCCGCTGATTGCTCCTTTAGATGTTGAGATACCAACCATTGAAGATGTTTCTATTGAACTAGAGGATGGAGTTACAAGTCAAGAACAAGAAGTGGGACAGATTGAGCAACAGGTGCAGGGGGAGAGACTTGTGAAACAGAATTACACTCGGGGAACTGATTTTCCTACAGATGGTCCTCGGTACAAAGAGAAAGAAACCACCACTGTTGCACCACCTACGCAATCGGCATCTGTTCCTACTCCAAATCTTGCTCCTAGTCATACTTCGGGTAAGCCCCCTCTTGATCCTAGTCTTGATTTACCCATTGCTGTTCGCAAACAAAAAAGAAGTTGTACTCAGCATCCTATCTCAAACTTTGTGGCCTGCAACTCTCTAACTCCTGCCTTTCATGCTTTCATATCCTCTTTGTCCTCTGTCTCTATACCTAACACTTGGCAGGAAGCAATAGCCGAACCAAAATGGAAGGAGGCAATGAATGAAGAAATGCTTGCCCTTGCAAAAAATCAGACTTGGGATTTGGTAAGTTCTCCACATGGGAAGAGGCCTGTTGGTTGTAAATGGGTCTTTGTTGTGAAGCACAAGGCTGATGGTTCTGTGGAGAGATACAAGGAGAGATTAGTCGCCAAAGGGTTCACTCAAACCCAAGGAATCGATTATCAAGAGACTTTTGCTCCTGTAGCGAAGATGAATACTGTACGGGTCATCATTTTCTTGTGCTGTAAATCAAGGATGGGAACTTCAACAACTCAATGTGAAGAATGCCTTCCTACATGGAGACTTGGAAGAAGATGTCTACATGGAGGTATGCCCGGGTTTTACCTCTTCAGAGACTCGGGGGAAAGTGTGCAAGTTAAAGAAGGCCCTGTATGGTCTGAAGTAGTCCCCAAGGGCTTGGTTTGGCCGATTCCACACGGCTATGATCGCATATGGGTATAAACAGAGTAATGCAGACCACACATTGTTTGTTAAGAGAGTGGGAAAGCAAGTTACCCTTTTGATTGTCTATGTTGATGACAGCAATTACAGGCAGTGATGCACATGAGATTCAGAAGCTGAAAGCTTATTTAGGCACGGAGTTTGGAGTCAAGGATTTGGGCAAATTGAGGTACTTCCTAGGGATTGAGGTTACCTATTCAGCTAAGGGCATATCTCTCTCTCAAAGGAAATATACCTTGGATTTATTGAAAGAAACAGGGATGCTTGGGTGTAAACCAGCAAATACCCCTCTGGAGCCCAACACACATTTGAAGAGCAAGGAAGGTGAGCCAGTGGACAAATGCAGCTATTAGAGGTTAGTGGGTCGATTGATTTACCTCTCACATACCCGGCCAGACATCACATTTGCTGTAAGCCTTGTCAGCCAATACATGCATAATCCTCATTCTTCTTACTTGGAAGCAGCATACAGAATTCTTCGTTACCTCAAGTCAGCTCCGGGGAAAGGAGTATTGTTCTCTCCACACGGCCATCTCCGGATAGAAGCGTACACTGATGCAGATTGGGCTGGCAGTCTTGATGATCGGAAGTCCACATCTGGATATTGCACATTTGTTGGAGGTAACCTAACTACTTGGATGAGCAAAAAACAAGCTGTTGTGGCTCGATCTAGTGCTGAAACTGAATTCCGAGCTATGACACAGGGTATTTGTGAGCTTCTTTGGCTCAAGGGGCTTTTTTAAGACTTGGGGATGAGTGCTGATCGTCCTATGCGACTCTACTGTGACAGCAAGTCAGCAATGAACATTGCTCACAACCCGGTCCAACATGATCGGACCAAACATGTTGAGATTGACCGGCACTTCATCAAAGAGAAGCTGGAACAAGGAATTATTTGTATTCCATTTATTCAGTCTAGTGAACAGTTGGTTGATATCCTTACCAAAGGAATCAGTACAAAGTTGTTCTTTCCTACTGTTAGCAAGTTGGGCATGTTTGATATGTATGCACCAACTTGAGGGGGAGTGTTGTAATATGGGTCCAAGGGTAAATCTATCCATGGGGGTATTCTTGTATGTGGGTTTTAGTCCCTCATTGCTTAGTTATATTTTTGTCATATGATTTCAATATTATAAATAAAGGCTGGGCTATGATCATATTGATCAAGCCAGTATTCACGGAATTCCACAGATATTGAGGTTGGAGTTTGTTTTGAGGGGGAGATTGGAAATTATTGAGATGCTGGTCATGTACCAAACTGCCATTGCCCTTTTAATTCCGACATTTCTTCAAAATTCTTGAAGTATAGTTGCCCTGGTGGGCCCCGAACACACAAGGTTCGAGAACTCGGGTCTCGGTGGCATCTCGGCTAGGCCAGAAACCGAGTCGAGCCGAGATCTCGCCGAGATCTCGCCGAGTTGATGCATTTTTTTTTTTTTGGACTCGGACCCCCAACTCGGTGGGTTGTACACATATTTTGGGTCTGAAACTTGGTATCCAGCCTATTTCAGGCCATTTAAACACAATGGCATGCCCAGATTTGCCAAAAAACAAGTCCAAATATGAGTTTCACTTTGGACCATAGGTTGGTAGGCGACGAGTCGTACTAAAACAACATAATCTATATATAATTTAGTAAAACATAGCAAATTAGCAATCAAAACATTCTAATTAGCACACATCAATCAAAACATTCAAATAAAATGTACATTACATCAATGTTCACTTAATTTGTTACATAAAATGAGATTGAACAAGAAATTCATCCCTATATCGATCCACATATAATTCCCATGTCATGGAATTGCTATATAGTGTTGCAAATAGTGTGACACGACTTCCATATAAGTCTTCGATCAACATATACCAATCTCCCTATCTTAGGGTACATGGGAGTTTGTTGGTATGAGGTGTAAGATCCACTGCTCTTGTCATATTGACTTTGAGGCATGTATGACTGGTTTGGGACTAGGAATGTATACCCACACACGACCTAGAGCTTTGATTGTCATACTCAGATTGCCCATACTGACCATAGGCACTATAATCGAACCGGTGCTCTGCTGGCCATAGTCATAGCCATGATGATCTTGAGATGATTGCCATGGATCGATGCTCACTAGTAGTATCTATACTCATGCTTCGAAACTTGTAAGCATGGTGTTCATCTCTTTGTTGTCCTCCTCTGAGCATATGATCGATGTGAGTGTTTGCGACCCTTTTTTCTCGTTGTATGTTTTAGGGTAGCCACCATGGTCTTGATCTTGAGTGGCATGCGAAGCGAGACTCACCGGTGAAACGCACGGGGTCCTCCTGCGTTCCAACTTCTTGCTCGTCTTGCTCGCGCATCCCCTCATGACGATCATCATAATAACCGCCACTCCGCATGCCACTAGCAGCAGCAGCTTCACCACCATCATCATCACTAGCATCACCAGTGTCATCACCACCACCATCATCATCATCATCAGGACTTCCTACAGCAGGCTCAAAAGGTTTCGGTGACTCTGCATGTGCACGCCCCTCTTGCGTCGACATATATTCATCAACATCGATCTTGGTTACGAGGACGCAATGGTGGGGTCGGGCCTACCCAGATTGATCCATATCGGTGTACCACGATCCCTACCCACCTGGAATAGGGGATCCTCATCGTCATCGAGTCCTCTTGAAAAATGTTGGACGATTCAATGGGTTCTTTATCATTGGCCTCAATTCCTTCACGTATGTGCCTCATCCTTAATCTCATATTGTAGTGCACATACACAAGCGCTCCCATCGTTCGCTACCCAACCTATTCCGCCTCTTTGAATGTATCAATGAGAATGTACTCGATTGCGCTCACATCCGGAGGATGAACAAGTTTGTGAGAGCACTCTCACGCTACCTTCCTCAGGTTGGGTGAACTTGTACCATAAAGCACCCACCGGTCGGCTGCATTACAAATATAGAATAGTAAGAATATGTACATTCTAAAGAGATAAATTATAATTCATAAATGTAATATCATGCCACCTACCAGGGTCGACTTTTGTCTACCCTCCGCAGCGCTAGTCGACCGAAACTTGCGAGGCCTCTCGAAGTATTTGATCTATTTTCAATATGAGGCATTAGTATTTCCTATTTAGTAATTACATTCATAAAACCAAAGTGCCAAAGTCCCATACTCTCACCTCATCGTTGCAAGCGACTTGTGTCTTTGGATGGGGCTCCAACTTCGAGTAACGACTTGAACCGCCTCTAACAATTCTATGTCTAGCCCAAGATCATGGGAGTAGTGATACTTTGGATTCAAATAGTATCTTGGTAAAGTAAACACCACAAATATGATTTGTTAGTGACTTAATCGCTTTAATGCCTTTAGGGTTTTGAATATGTAAATGTAAAAAAGTTATAACATTTAAAGTATAAAGTATGTTGAACTCGACCTTATGCAATGGATGACTCAAGTGCTTCTCCCACCGCTCATCAATGATGTTAGTGTAGGACTTTGCACTTCGAGGTATAGCGGCTCTAACCATTTCCTTCATTTTTGGATGGCGGCATAAATGTGGCCTAAAGTAGGCTTCTTCTCTGTATCAACCATCCTCGATCGCCACCACTGGCTCTAATATGCCAACCACTTTCCCCAAGTCCTTCCAAAATCCATCATTTGCAATGGTCTGTTGTGCTACCTTTGCTTCTTCTGACTTAGAACCTTGCCAACCAAACCATTCATGACTTGCAAACATACACCTTAGACCTATCGCCTTACTCTGAAAGCTCTTCAATGCAATGTAATTGGTGGCAAATCGAGTGACACCAGGCCTCATTAAATCTCCATTGCATTTCTCCCTCATAAAGGCTAAAGCATAAGAATGGTTGTACACAAAAGTTGTCACTTGTCTTGCCCTATTTACCACACCCGCCACCAAAGTCTTTTTCCCCATGTCCTTCAGCATTAAATCAATAGAATGGGCTGCACATGGGGTCCAAAAGAGCCGGATCCTCTTACTCTTCTTATTCATCAACTTCTCTCCAGCCTTTTTATAGTTGGAACCGTTATCCGTCACAATTTGGATAACGTTCCTTGGTCCTACCTCCTCCACCACTTGCTTCAACTCCTTATACAAGTATGATGCATCCTTTATATGCTTTGATGCATCGATAGACTTCAAGAATATAGTCTTTCCATTGCAACTCACCATGAAATTTATGATGGACAGCCTAGTAGGTCCAGTCCAACCATCAGCCATAAGAGTAACCCCATATGTCTCCCACATTGGCTTCAAACCATCAATGTATTCTTTTAGCTCCTCTACCTCCTGAGGCAAATATACATTGTATAATTCAAATGGTGAAGGTCCCTTCCATCCTGCACCAGCCCTCCCTGCAGCATCAAGGAATGCATTATAGTATGTTCCTTGTGCTACATTGGCTGGAATGCCATGGTAAAGCATGAATTTGCTGAAGGCTTTTCGTGCTTTCTCTTGTTTACCACCAAATACTTGTGGGATGGTTGGCTGGTAGGCATCTTGTTGCCTAAAAGTGGTGGGATCCTGCTCAAAAATGGGTTCTGGACCTTGTACTCGTGGTCGGGTTTGGGGTCGTGGTATATTTCTTGTCCCAGTGCTTCTCCTCCTCTCATCTTCTTGCACTGGTGCAGCTGAGCCAGATCCACCAGCTCCTCTTGCTTGCTCATATGCTCTTATATTATCAAAATGAAAACTTTGTCTACTCTCAGCCAAAGTCTGCTGGTAAATTCTCCATTCAGCCTTTGATTGAAACTCACCAGGTGGAGGCCCAATGTCAGTATCATCTTCGCCACAAACCTCTGCACCAGCCCTCTCTAGTATTGCTTCATTAAACTCTTGTTGCATTCTTTCCCTCTCAGATTTTTTTAATCTTCCTCCTTTCAAATGTTGTGTCATTGCCACTTTCACTTGGATAGGAACATTTGGGCATGATGAAACATCCTTGCCTGTACCAGACAAGTGTTGCTTTAACCTGGTGGCTCCTCCAGATAGCAACTTCCCACAATAATTGCATTTGGACTTCTTTTTGTCTGCGGACATGGGAACTCCATCTTGCCATGCTATATCGACATTGTATACAAAATGTCTTATGTTTGACACATTACATAAAAAAGCATGTATTAATAACCATGGATCACTTAAAGTAAGGTATTCAAGACTTAAAGTATGCTATTCATAACTCTTAAACGTAATGTCAAGCTACTAGAACTATGAAATAACTATCTCTTATTTATCCCCTAACCCTAGTATTTATTTGTTAATTAAAAATAATATTTTGAATTTTTTTTAAAACTATTTATACCTTAAAGTATAAGAAAAATATAATGTAATGATGAATTTGACACCATTTGAAGTTGAATATTATGTACATATGTTGTACATAATTTTCCATAAGCAATAAGTATTTTTTCTTAATATTATATATATATTTTTAATTTTTATAATATATTTATTAAATCTGAAAAATAAAATAATTTTTTTAATGGGTGAAAATAAAAAATTAATCCATGGGGTTGTAGAGCATCCCAAGTAGTTTAACATATATCAAAATCATTTTCAAACAATCACTATTCATCCTATTTTTTTCATTTTCTTTTTTCAAATAAATCATTTATTTTTTCAGAAATTATAATAAATAATTTATTAACTGAAAAAAAAATCCGACTCCATGAAGTGATAGATTGGGCAAAGATGTTCAACATATATTAAAACCACATGAATCTAACAAGGATTACAAAATTTTTTTTTGGAAAAAATAGATTTGGGGAAGAAATAGAAAACACCTTTGAAATCTTGCAAATAGGTGATGATGCTCCAAATTGGCACTTGAATCTTCACTTTGGCACTTCAATCTAACTCCAAACAGTGCATTCCATCCAACAATCGAAAGAAAGAAGAAGAAATTTGAAGGAGAGGTGTTTTTCCACTTGGTTTAGAGCCTAAGAACTTCTGTTCCTGCTCTCTCTTATGTTGGAAATGGGTTTTTGGGTGAAAATTGGGCTAAATACAGGTAAATAGCATCTTTGGGCCCAACCGAGATCTCGGCGAGATATTGGTTTTTTGTACTAAAAAAAACTTGATTTTCACCTTCGAGATATCACCGAGATCTCGCCGAGATCTCGGTCGAGAAAGTGCACTTTTGAGTACCGACTAGGAACTCGACTCGGTTTTGCCCAAAACCGAGAAACTCGGCGAGATCTCGGCGAGATCTCGCGAGTTCTCGAACCTTGCGAACACATGTGGGATTTGTACTTCTTTGAAGGTTGGACCTTGCATGGTGGTTGTTGGCTCCAGTGAGGGGAGGTTAGAAATTGATATTGGGATTCTTTTATCTACAGCTGTTATTTGCGTGGCTCTTGTTTATGAGATTTTTTTGTGATGCCCGTGCTTTGAGATGTTGATTATTGGCCGTTATTTGTTCACATGTACTGCTACACGTGAGGGGGAGATTGGAATTGGATATTATTATTTGCATATCTGCTCTGCACAAGTCATCAATTGGAGAGTCTTATCTTTCTCAAGTATTTCGGTGAAGATTTCTCAAGATTTATTTCAGTGAAGATTTTTACTTTTGAAGGGAAACTCTGAAGTTGCTGCCCTCCATCTTTTAAGCATGATATGGTGTTTTTTGAAGATCGACAGGAAAGTTCCACTTTGTGCGATTGAATTGATTCTTACTTTGAAGATCGAGTCTTTCCTTATATTGAAGATTGAGTCTTCTCTTATTGGAAATCAAGTTCCGCAATTATTGAAGAACATTTGTCATCGTTACCTATCTGCTGTTTTTGGATTGCGGTTGATGTTATCTATCGTCCAGTGCTTGGGCTGATATTTCTATTGGTTTTATTGGAGTTTCCTCTGTGCTCACTGAAGTCTACAACTACTATTCAAGACTGGTGTTGAGTTTGATTTTCTATTCTTTTTAGGCCAAGCTGGAGCCTTTCTTTTGCTATCTGTATACTCTAGCTTGAGGGGGAGTGTTGAGAAGTGTACCACGATAGGGGGAGTGTCCCTACTGTGGTTGAGTCCATTATGGTTTCCTTTATTGTTTTATGTCTTTAATTGTTAGGAGTTAGGAGTCAGTTTCCTAGTATAAGTTAGTTACTTATTTTAGATTAGGTTTAGTTTCCTTTTCCTTTTCCTTTTATGATTGTAATGGTTTTATTATAAATAAGATACTTGAGGGAGGAAGCAAACTAACACATACGACTCCTCCCCTTGCAGCTGCTCTTCTCCTCTTCTTTCTTCTCTCTTTTCTCCTCTCTAAGGTTACTGGTTCCAGGTCCTAGGTTTTCTACAGAATGAAATTAGAAGGTTTGTGGAATTTGGGAGTTTCAGGCTGTGGAATGAGGGTGAGTTGAAAATTGAGTGGAGGGAATGGTAGGGGGAAGCTGTGTTTCAAAAACCCAGCAGGGTTGGAGAAGATTTGTGGGTGTTATGGAATTAGAAGGTGCAGCCAAAAGAGTTGCAGAGATGCAGCACCAGCCCCAATCGAAGGCGCACCCAGTAGCAACAATCACAATGAGGAAAGGATGTCTCCAGCAACAGCAGCAACACCCGATGGGTTTTTTGGGCAGAGGAAGGATCACAGCAACCTTGGCTCGATGGAGATGAAAGAGATTGGAAAAGGTGATAATGGAGGGGTTGGGATAGAGGGATTTGGCTCTCCCAGCCAGGCTCCTTCAGCCCTTCAAGTCACACACAACTTGAGAAACAATCATAATTGCAGCAAGCAAACTTTCATTCAACTTAGTTAAATCGTGAGAGTGGCTACAACAGCCTTACAATTAATAGAGGGCAGGACTTGCACCTCAAGTAATAGGAAAAAATAGAAACTTGACTTAATAACTTCAATCTAAAAATTAGAAACTACTCTAATTAACTAGGACTGAAATAAAATTAGAAACATAATAAAATCTTCTAAATCTTCTCAAGTCTTCAAATCTCCTTGTGGGACCCACTTGGATGACTTAATTGTTGCAGCCTAAATCTCCAGCCTGTGGTCCCCATCAGTTCAACTTATTAGCTTTAGAAGAATGACTATATTGCCCTTCACTTAAGGATACATTTGTGGGGTGGTAGGCTTAGCTAAGTAAATAGGGATTTAATTGTTATACTGTTTCTCTTTCCTAGTATAGTACTAGTTATGTTTCAGTTTCCTACTGTAATTAGGTTCTAGGCTTATCTAGGTAAGAGTTAGAGTCATGTTTCTAATGCTCTATAATGTAGAGCTGGGTCACAAATGACCTAACCCCAGTTAGGATCTCAGGTATAATCAATTCAGATTAATACTGCAGCTATCACACCAATCGATGGAAGGATCTCAGGTATAATCAATTCATATTAATACTGCAGCAATTACACCAATCGATGGAAGATTTCAGTAGCAGAAAACACACAATCGAATGTACTCAGACTTGCAATAGACCAAGCACACACAGGTTGATTGGAAAATAAAAGAAAATAGAAGGTAGAAGAAGATGGATAGATTGAAGAAGGGGGGATAGGGATGGGTCTCTCACCAACGGCTTCTCACCGTACTTGTCTCTCACACATTGTTCGAAAATTCAAAATTTCGTCGAAACATTACTTTTTTTGTTTTGATGTTGGCTCCGAAACTTTAGGGGAAGCTTGTTTTAGGTTAATAAACATATTTAAATCTTCAAATTATAAAAAAGCACCCAATTAGGTGTTTTGGGTTTGTACCTTTGGTTGGTAGTAAACGTCGAACTCTTACGTAATATTGCCTATTCTACACATTGTTTGAGTACTATGAGACATAGTTGGCAAGTAAACCAAGTAAATTATACAATAATGGATGGAGACACATAATATTGAATAATTATTTGAGAAATAGTTAAAAGACTTAAAGTAGAAACCACAATGTACAGTGAACAATGCATATTACATAGAAACCCAAGTACGGTGAACAATACATATGTCATAGACACCCTAGTCTTTCATGTCCCAACAATACAATATTGTGAGTTTGTGACTGTCTACTGATATGAACTATGACGTGTTGGATCGAGTCCACTTATGATTCGATTGAGTCGACGTGTATTGTCTTCCGTCTGCGTGACATTTGACTGCCATGTCATAGTGTTCGAGAAGAAATGAGAGTAATCCTCCACAGCTGCCCTGTAAATGGTCTCATCTACATACTACATGTAACCTATCCTAGGGTATAGGTCACCGTAATGTGAAGAACCAGCCATTGAGCCACTTTCTTAAGATGGGAATGGATGCATGTACGGTTGGTGGATTAGGTAGGAGAAACTGTCGACAAAGGACGATCCAGTATGTCCCTATTACTATGAGTGGGTGTCATACTTAAAAGTAGGAACGGATGAAGAAGATGCATGCTCCCCAACGCCAGTGAAATGACCATATAGACTGTACTTTGAGATGGGGCACGCCAATGCTTGATTCCTCTGCTGTACCTTATACTAATCCCTTCCAGAGTGCTAAACAAGCTATCAACATCCATACAACATCCTGCTCATTTGCTCAGAATCGGCGATGATGCCCTCTCTTGTAGCCTGCACGAGTGGACCGTTCCTGTGTGGCATGATCAAACTAGGTCTTCCCAGTAGTATGGAGCAAGGTTCAAGAACTCGGTTTCGGTACAGGTTTCGCCTAGCCAAAAAACCGAGTTGGGCCGAGATCTCAGCGAGTTGGTGTAATAATTTGTTTTTGAACTCGAACGCTGGTTTTGGTGGGTTTTGGACCTAGTTTGGGCCTGAAACTTGGTACTCAGCCTATTTTAGGCCATTTAAACACAATGACACGATCAAATTTTGCAAAAACAAAGTCCAAATAGGAGTTTCACTTCGGACCTTAGTTTGGTAAGCGATGACGTACTAATAGGCCCTATTCTACATATAATTTAGTAATTGAAAGCAATCAAATCGTACAATTAATATAAAACAACTTAAATAAACATTACAAATGTAAAAGTGTAAAATACATCAATCTTAGATATTACATATATCTCTATCATAAACCACCGTTGAAAATCCTCAAAAATCATGTCAAATTCACAATTCTCTGTCAAGTTCTGGAGAGATCTCGACTGTCTCGGTCGAGATATATACATTATAAAGGTAAGTTTGGTCCAAATCTTGGTCGAACCGAGATCTTGACACGATCGAGATCTTGACCGAGTTGGGGTAATATTTCATTTCGCCTTAAGTCTCATCTCGCTTTTTTCAAAAAGAGAGATATTACTGAGATCTCGGCGAGTTCTTGAACTATGGTATGGAGTGGTGATGTGGCAAATAATATCAGGATTCTAGGCTTTTCCCCCATTCTCTAGGTCAAACCCACGAAAATATCGATTTCTGTTGAAATTTCAAACAGAACTCATGAGACCATGCCTTTTTATTTAAGGGATTGTAACATTTCAGCGAGATGGTACAAACAGTACCAAAATCTCGTCGAAATTTCGGTAATCTTGAATGAAAGTGTGCATGTTTTACGCTTCGTATATAATATCATTTCGGGCTTGTTGCGATCTTCGAAATATTCAAAATTTCAGCGAAATGTCACCGAGTTTTCGAACTATGCTCTCACAGGAGCCGTCTCCCACAGCCATTACTGGCTTTAACAAGCTCATTCTTTTCTCCAACTCAACCGTGAGTTGTATTCAGCCTTGTTCTTTATTTCAATAGTAATTGATTACAACCAGTGTCTTCTAGAAATAAAATAAAATCCTAGTAGCAACCTAATATCTAATTTACTAACAAATAAAGGATCCTAAAAATAGAAATTATCCATTACATAAAACAATCGTATAAAATAGAAACTTCCTAGTCAAATAACCCCCCCACGCAAGGTATAATTGAATTCTAAAATATAGGACCATGCAAGCTGGAAGAATTCCATATTTTCTCCACGCAATTAGCCTTCAACTTGATTTTCATACAGTTGGCCATGCGGCCCACATGATCAGGACATTATCTCCTCCTTAACATGGTTCAAGGTCTTGGTTTCAGACCTGTTTCGGCCAGGCAGAAAACCAAGTTGGGCTGAGATCTCGGCGAGTTGGTGCATTTTGTTTTGCGAGTTAGGTCATGAAACTGGATATACACAACCTATTTTGGGACATTTAAACAAAATGGCACTATCAGATTTTGAAAGATCAAAGTCCAAATAAGAGTTTGACTTCGGATCCTAGGTTGGTAGGCTACGACGTACACGGTCTCTAATAGGCCCTATTCTACACATAATTTAGTGGTAGAACTAATACAATTAATGTAAGACAACTTAAATAAGCATTAATCCGGCGATCTTGTTGTAGAGCGATGTTTCCACGAGTTTCTTAGAGCCGGCGATTTTCCATAAAAAAATGGGAAGAGAGATGAATTTTTGGAAGTCCACTACTTTTCCCACCAAGATGATCGAGACCTAGCGAAATTTCGACTGGTCTCGGTCGAGATAAGGGCCTTTTATAACTGGTTTTGGTTGAACTGAGATCTCGACCGAGACACGAAATCTCGGTTGAGTCGATGTCTTTTTTCATTTATTTCGTTTAAGGTCTTGTTTCGGACCTTAAAAAAAAAGGGGTCTTGGCGAGACATCGTTCCATGCTCCTTAACCACAAGGAAATTTTGGAAATATCTCTATTAAACTGCTGGCTGATACTCTGTCCAAATCTGGAAATTGGAAATTAAAATCCCCACGCAATTCTGGACTTGGCTGCCTTATGAGATGCTCCATTGAACCAACAATGACTTGCCACATCAGCAGACCAGGCTGTCTCCCACAGCAGTTGAATCCCACAACGATACTGGGCTGGTTTTGGGGCTTGTTTCTGCGGCTACAAATGGACCTGTGATCTACATCACTCTATTATTTGGTTTCTATATATAATGACATAAGGCTGGTACGATGGACATCTTCTATCGCACAACCGTTCTACTTCCACCTCTCGGTTTCTCTCTTCATTCTTCTTCTTTGGTTCTGGTTTATCAAGTTCTTAAATGGTTGCATGGTATTAGAGCGATGAAGAAGAAGAAAAAAGAAAAAAATTCTGCAAATCTGAGAAGAGGGAATGTGTCTGCAAGTCTTGGAAAAAAGAGAGTTTGCTTATTTGGTATTTTCGCTGAAGTGATAATCAATTTCCTCAGTTGCTGCCACTTTTTGATTCCTTCTGTATTGTGTTCTGTTGCTGATTTCTGTTATCGATTGCTCCTGATTGTGATTTGCTGCTTGCTCTTTGAACTGCTACGAGTCTATTCAAGCCCTTGCAGCTTCATGTTTTTTTGGCTCTGTCGTCCATGAGTTTTGAATCAATTTTCCGATCTTGAGAAGAGAGACGAAGTTGAAAAGAAGAAGAGGTTAAAGATGCATCTCCATGATGTCCTCCATGTTCGAGAATTTTCCCTGCTGGTTGCATGATACCCTGTTGCTACTGCAATACTCCTCCTGTTACCATCAATGGTTGAAGACTTATAATCCTTTTTTTCTCTCCTGAGTTCTCGAATCTTCATAGTTGACAGTCATGGTACTTCTTGTTTTTCTTGTTTTTAATGTCTATTTTTCAGGTTTGCCCTTACCTACTACTCTTACTTTATGTCCTTGTCCTTATTAGTTTTTTTTGTCTATCATATCCAATCACCATGATATTGCTTCCTTTTCTAAGCTGGTTTCCCATATTGCCCCCGTTCTTTTTCCCTTCTGTTTTAGCTCCTTATTTTGTGTTATTGCCAAGTCTGCCCCCAATTAATAAGTTTCCTTCATATCCAATTGCTTCCTTATTTACCGATGGCCCCTTGAAAATTTATGGTTATTTACCAAACTGCCATTGCCTTTTTAATACAGTCTAATTAATTGGGTGGACCCATATCCGATCCAAGCTGGGTTTTGGAACCTTGGATTGCCTTATTTGGTATTTTTTTCTTGGGTGGTCCCATTAGTATGGTCAGAATTTACGAAATTGCCATTAGGCTTATATAGTTGCCATGTTATTGCTTTGGTGGGTCCTTGATCGCATCAGTTTGGGATTTACAATTTTTTTCATGATGGTATTTGCATGGACATTATTTGCTACTGTGAGGGGAGATTGGAGATTATTTGCAGCTGCTCTTGATTATGAGATTTATTGTGATGCTCGTCCTTCGCGATGTTGATTATGTTGTCATATGATGGTGGGATATTTTTTTATTGCATCCTTTGCATTATTTGTCCACGTGTAATGCTACACGTGAGGGGGAGATCAGAGTTATTATTTGCTCAAGTCATTTGTTGAAGATTATCATTATTTATTTGTTTGTGTCCTCTACAACTATTTTACCTTTGCAGATGGTATTTAGCAACATGCATATTTATTTGGTCTACAACAACTCGATGTTGTCTGGTCCCCAACTACCTGATGCTGAGTTATTTGGTATAAAACAACCTTATGTTGACTGGTTCACAACAACCTAATGCTGTCTAGTCTTTAGTAACCTGATGTTGCTACTTGGTTTGCAGTAACCTATACTGCATGTTTATCAGTGAAATTTTTATTTATCTGAGACCTCTGTTTGGGGCTCAGGAGTGAGTTTGATCTTTACTAATCAGATCTCTAATCATGTGATCTTTGTTAATCACATCATTGTTACTCCGTTGTTGGAATGCCTTCCTTGAGAAGGGCTTATGTGTAGCTGTTGGATGCTACACTTTATCTGTTTTTTGGTTGAGTAGGTTACTACTTATTACTTGCTTTCATTGGGAAGGGCTTACGATGTAACTGTTGGATGCTGTACTTTTATCTATTTTTGAGTAGATTACTACCTTCTACCAGCCCTCTTTGAGAAGTACCTTTGATATTGTTGTTGTTGCTATGATATTGTGGATAGCGGTTCGTGTTCACTACCATTTATTTTGTTTGTTGATGTTTGCCTTTGTTTGACATGAAGATTATTTACTGATGCTGTTGATGATTTATGTGTTTGAGCTGAAATTGCTACTTGAATGAAGTTCTCTCCATGCTCGCTGGCGTCTTCAACTACTATTAAAGATTGGTGTTGCGTTTAATTTCTATTCTTGTTGGTCCAAGCGGGAGCTTTCCTTTCATATTTGTATACTCCAGCTTGAGGGGGAGTGTTAAAGATACATACGTAGGGTGATAGGCTTAGCTAAGTAAATTGGGATTTAATTGTTATATTGTTTTTCTTTTCTAGTATAGTTATGTTTCAGTTTCCTATTGTAATTAGGTTCTAGGTTTATCTAGGTAAGAGTTGTTAGAGTCACGTTTCCCTTGTAACTCTATTATTTGGTTTGTATATATAATGACTTAAGGCTGGTACGATATACATCTTCTATCGCACAGCCCTTCTTCTTCTACCTCTCGGTTTCTCTCATCCGTCTCATCTCCTTTCTTCTTCTTTAGTTCTGGTTTCTCGAGTTCTTAAATTGTTATAGAAACCTCGTGTTATATTGACTTCTTGAGTCTAATTACTGTATGGGTAACCATTTTAAAGCATCAGAAGAGTTTCCCTGCCAACTTAGACTGCATTTATCTGTGTTTGAGTTGTGTGAGTGGAGAAATTGGCTGGTTTTGTATTCTTTCCGATTCGTATTTTTGGGTGCTGTTGTTGCTTCAGTGTACTCATATTTTGGGATATGAGATTTATTTTCCCTTCTTATTGGCATATTGTTTATTTTATGTTCAACATTTGTTCACTTTGTTTTAAGGTAGTAGGGATCATTCTGAATAGAACCATCCTTCTCAAATACTAGGCTAAATCAGAAGTCTCTTGTTTACTGTAGCCTGAGGGGGTACCCTAGCCCGGTAAAGCGTTAAAACTTAACAGGTCTGGAAGCAAACTTTCATTTATGGAATCCAAAATGGCCTTCTTTGAATTCGAATGGCAAGCAATAACAAGGTTGAGTAACTGGAATAGTTAAGGTATAGTTTGGTCCGGATGAGTGGAAAGTTCTAAATCACTACTGAGTTTAAGAAGAAAGAACAAATAGATAATTAAATGGCTTGGTACTTGGTAGGTGGAGTTTCACAACTCTGTATGGGCGTTTATGATGGAGTTATCGTTGGAGGAATTATTTTTCTAGATAAATAATGCTAATAATACAACAAAGAAACTAAGTCTGAACTTAGAAAATAACTTATTGAGACCTTCGTCTTTCTGATGGATTGAATGTGAGGCTAACATGGCTGGATATTGATGGGCATATTTTCCGAGTTCTTGCTCCCCTAAGCCTGCAGCTGTAATTTTTAATTCCCATGGATCTTCCCCAAACATTGTAGCTATTCTGTTTTTTCTGTGTCTGTCTTTCATGTTCTTGAGTGTTTGCTTGGGGTCTTGTATACTTGCACTGAAAATCTCTTTTTGTTTCACTTGTTATTTGGATAATTTGGCTATGTTGTTTGATAGCCTTTCTTGTTTATATTAACCTTGGTTTCTTCCTTCCTCATGCAGCAGCTGCAGGTACAACCACATGTGTCAAAGGATGCCATGTGTCACGACCATTTTGTTGCCATCTTATGCATGTTCAGTGGCATTTTTGTGATGAATTATGTGTTGATGAATTCAGCAGCAGCTGTTTTCCACAGTGCCGGCCTTATTGTCCTTACTTTTCAGGATGCACTTTTGCTAATGGACCAGGTACTTTTGTTTCTGTAAGCCGTCACATGCAGGGTGTCTGTCGTTTATTGAGGCAGTGTGAATTGCACTACTTCTAATATGCTTTATTCTCCCCCAATTTATTATGTTATTTATAGATAATATCTATATATATTTTTTACTTCTTTCACAGGTATTTAGGAGTCCCATAGCACCTTTGGTCTTTTTCTTGGTGCTGTTCCTCTCTAGCCAGATCACAGCAGTAACCTGGAATTATAGTGGGCAAGTAGTTTTACATTATCTTTTCAGAATAGACCTACCTGATTGGCTACATCGTGCAGTCATCAGAATTCTTGCCATTGTTCCGGCCCTTTGCTGTGCCAGGAATTATGGAGCGGAAGGGATATATCAAATGCTTATTTTCACACAAGTTCTGTTAGCTATGCTGCTTCCGTCTTCTATCATCCCCTTATTTCGGGTAGCCTCATCAAGATTGATTATGGGTGTCTTCAAAGTCTCTCAATTTCTTGAATTCTTAACTTTCATTACCTTAATTGGGGTGCTCGGCTTAAACATTATCTTTGTTGTGGAGATGCTATTTGGCAGTAGTGACTGGGTGAGTAATTTGAGGTCAAACATGGGAAGCAGTGCAGCCCCCCCGTATGTTCTTGTCACTGCTTGTTTGTCGCTTTGTATGATGCTTTGGCTAGCAGCCACACCATTGAAGTCTGCTACTGTCAAACTGGATTCACAGTTATGGTACTCAGATCTACAAAGGACACAACTGCAACCATCGGTGGAGAGGGAGGAAAACAATTTGATTGAGGCCAGACATGAGGAGGAACCTGCAGAAGCAGACCCAGCACTGGAGAAATCTTTGGGTTGTCCTTCAGATGGTTCAGTTGCAGAATTTGATATTGATTTGCCTGAAACAATTATGGATTCTGATCAAGAACCTCTTTTCATTTCTGTTGAGAGTCATACTGTTATGACTAGCACTACTATTTCCCCTACCACTAGTACTGCAGTTCTTGGCTCAATAACATTTCATCCGGAAGAATCAGCATCCACAACTGAGTCGGCCCCAGATGCAGTTGTAGGAATTGAGGCATGTGATGATAGGCTGCAGGATTCTGGTACTTCACTGAAGTGTGAATCTGTGGACCCAGTTGCAAAGACTGCTGGGGTGGGTGAGGACATACAGACTGAGAAGGATGATGATGAGGGGGATACTTGGGAACCTGAAGAATCATCCAAAGTGGTTTCTGGGAGTGGGCTGCCTTCAAATTCTGAGGGTCCAGGATCTTTTAGGAGTCTCAGTGGGAAAAATGATGAAGGCGGAAATGGAGGTGCAAGCCTTTCAAGGTTATCTGGGTTAGGCCGTGGTGCCAGGCGTCAATTAGTTGCCATTCTTGATGAGTTCTGGGGTCAGTTGTATGACTTCCATGGGCAAGCAACTCAAGAAGCAAAGGCTAAGAAACTGGATATGTTGCTGGGGGTAGACCCCAGACCCACTGCTTCTTCTCCGAAATTAGACCCTTCAGGAAATGAGTCATCTGGATACTTCTCTGATAGAGGGTCTGGGTTTCTGGTCAATTCTAGCCTGAATGACTCTCCCAAGCAACAGAGAGTGCCAAAGAGTGTAGCATCATCCTATGGGGCTCAAATGGGATCATCCTCATCGTGGTCTACCCACATGCAATTATTGGATTCATATGTGCACAGTTCCAGCAACAACGTTGATGACTATGGTGAGCGGCGTTATTCTAGTTTGCGCCTTCCACCATCTTCTGAGGGATGGGATTATCAGCCTGCCACAGTGCATGGATATCAGATTGCATCTTATCTCAGTAGAATGGCTTCAGAGAGGGATTCTGATCCCTTGATTAGTCTAATGGACCCACCAACTCCTAAATCCACATCATTTGTCCCCACAAACTACAGAGATTCGATTGCATATGCTCTGGGGCAAAAACCACAAAATGGGATGAGCTCTATGAATGCAGCTGCCATGCGGAATCCAGCGGTGGCAAGGAACATCTCATTGCAAACTGAAAGACCCTATTATGATCCCTGTTCTGCTGGCATGGAGACTGCAGAGACTTCAGCTCACAATAAGAAATATCATAGCTTACCTGATATTTCAGGTCTTGCAATTCCTGGTCGGGATTCACTTGCATCTGAAAGGAGTGCTCAATGGGGCAGTCCCATTGGTTTTGGACAGTTTGCGGGAAGAGCAAACTATGAACAATCATCATATTCAAATAGTGGACTCAGGACGGAAGGAGTTCCTTTAGCATTTGATAAAATCTCTCCATCCAAGCTCTACAGAGATCCTTTCTCCGTACAGCAGAGTTCAAATTCAGACACAAGATCACTTTGGTCTAGACAGCCCTTTGAGCAGTTATTTGGAGTGGCAGGAAGAACACAATGTGTAGGAGATGAGGGTGTTGGAAGTAGGTCAAACTCAGTTCTGCCAGAAGCCAGCTCTCACATAGATTTAGAGGCAAAGCTGCTGCAGTCTTTCAGATATTGTATTGTAAAGCTCTTGAGGTTGGAGGGATCTGATTGGTTGTTTCGACAGATTGATGGAGCTGATGAGGATTTGATTCATCTTGTTGCTGCCAGAGAGAGATTCCATTATGAAGCTGAAACCAGAGAGGTGAACCGGGTCGTTCAAATGCGCGACTCTCGTTACCCGTCTTCAGATCGTAAGTTTAATTCAGCACTAAAGAATGAGGAGGCAGGTCTTGCGAGGCTTCCAGTTTCCTCAGTTCCTCATTGTGGAGAGGGCTGTGTTTGGCGAATGGATCTGATTGTGAGCTTTGGTGTGTGGTGCATCCATCGAATCCTGATTCTTTCACTTATGGAAAGTCGGCCAGAGATGTGGGGAAAGTATACTTACGTTCTTAATCGCCTTCAGGTAAAGTTTGGTAAACCATGACTGGATGTGCTCTTTGGAGACATCCAGTGTCCCAGTTGGTCAAGAATAAGCATTCTATCAAGTTTCTACCATTAGACTATTGATTTCTTTTCAGGGGATCTATTTCTGCCTTCACTTTGATGATCATGACATTGGAAGTACCTTTTTTTCCCCACACTCCCCCACTAATGAATATTGTTTGTTGCAGGGAATCCTTGATTTGGCTTTTTCCAAGCCCCGGTCTCCATTGCCTCCTTGTTTCTGTCTCCAGGTTCCGGTGTTACATTCGAGGAAGTCTAGCCCACCGCAATCAAATGGGCTCTTATCACCATCTGGAAAACAAGTCAAGGTGAAATGCACAAATGCAACCATGCTCCTCGATTTAATCAAAGATGTTGAGATTGCTGTCTCCTGCCGCAAAGGCCGAACTGGCACTGCAGCAGGTGATGTGGCTTTCCCTAAAGGAAAAGAGAATTTGGCTTCAGTTCTGAAACGGTATAAGCGTCGCCTTTCTATCAAACCGCTAGGGATACATGAAGGTGGTCCTGGGTCGCGCAAGGTTTCCCATTCCCACCTCTTACACCTCGTAGAATAGTGTTGGGTTTGTGGGTAACTTTGTCAGGGAACTTAGGGCTGTCAGCTGTTGGATTCAGTTTATTACTTCTCTGATCAGTCCTAAACTCATTTAACTCATGTTCTTTTTTCTCTCCGCCCCCCCTCTCCCCTCTCCTCTCCCGGGTATATATACATACAAAAGCCTTTTGCTGCAATGTTTCATTTCCTGTATAATATAAATCTTTCTGTAAAATTAACTGAAACTGTTATTGTGATTTGCGACAGGAAAAAAAAGGGTAGATGAAAAGGTGGGAAACTGGTTGATGTTAATTTGTTGTGGGCATAGTGGTTGATTTTAATTCCCTATGATTTGTTCTTTGTTGTTTTGGGGGAGGGAAGGGGTGTGGGCTTTTGAGTTTGTGAAGACAATTGTTGCATCTTCTTGCTCTCTGCATTCAATACATGGTGCATTCAATACATGGTGAAATTGAGGGTCAAAGAGTATTGTATGGTCTGGTGGCTGAATGGGTTCATGTTGAGACTTCTAGTCAAGTTCAAGTGCAAAGGTAGCGCTAATGTTTAGTTTGTCTTGGGTGGCTTGGGGCATAAAGCGTATCGGTCTCGGCTGATATTGATATCGAATCATTGGCTGTATGGGGTTGGATTTGACCTTTTTGCCCCCTTAAGTACCTATACCATGAATTGTGATTAGTTGGTTTTTATTTTTGGGTGGGGTTGTGGTTGGGGGGAAAATTATCTCATCCTCTGCTCGGTCCAGTTCCCCAGTGCTTGTAATAAAGATCTTTGGTTGGGGAAAAATTATCTCATTCAGTTCCCTGTTTGGCCTAATTCCCCAAGTGCTTGTAATAAAGATCCGTGGTTGGGGAGGGAAGGAATATCAAATCAAATAGGAGGTTTTCAGTGTGTTCTAAGTTTGTTGGTACTTGTCAGCGAACCTTTTTCCGAGTCTGTCGGAAAGCATGACCTTCTCCATTAATTTTTAGGGAAAAGTTATTTTCACCCATGAATCGACAATTATAATTAGGATCGAGATCTTCCATACCCACGGTCAAGGAAGCGGATGCTGTTGAGAGGGTATTGTACAAGGGTAATGGGCATTATCGTCTTCGTCCTAGGGGGTTTGGTTCAGACATTAATGATTCTACGGTGGTGGCTGATCTTTTACCGTATGGTTAAGGAAACCTTATCCTTATAATTACATCTTCTTTATTTGTTGGATGGCCATCGGTGCAAGGAATTCTTCTCTCATTGTGGCTTAAGGAAACCTCAATCCCAATTGTTAAGTGTCGTTGACATCTCAAAATTAAAGTTGTGGATGGACGTAATTTTTTAGGGTATTTATCCATGTATCAATGGAAGGTGATGTTTCAAAAAATCATATGAGCTATCAATTTTTATGGTTTTCTTTAATCTTAACTGTAAATTTATAATGGCTGGAGTATTGATATACATGTATGGGCATACACGGGATATGGCACAAGGGGTGTGTTTGATTGAGTTAGACATGTGGCTAATCTAAACCACGCCTCTTTATTCAACGGTCAAAATGAACATATCATCTGTCCACGAGCAACAATAAATGATTTGTAACATACGGAAAATTGACATATATTTATGATAATAAAAGGAGGAAAAACGCTACCTAGGCGCATGCGGTGCGTTGCCCTTGCACCCAGATAGAAGACACACTATAATGACTGCCGCACCCCCATGGAAAGGCAGAAATTCCTGGGTGTGGCAGAAAAATGGGTCAAAAATTTGGGTCAGTTGATCGGGTCGGGTTGATTTTGACTGGGTTGAGTATCTTTGACCTGGTCAACGTGACTCACAAGAAAACCCAATTTTATTTATTTATTTTTTAAAACAACGCAGGCGAGTGAGATCCACTCGTCGGTCAGCCGGCACGTGAGGGCGTGTTCAGCACCAACAGATGGCAATCCACTCGCTGTTTTGATTGCCTCGTTGAGAGCTTCAACATGGTATGGTCGGTTTTAATTTTCACCGGCCCAAAAAACTGGCAGCGACGGAATTGTGTACGAGTTCATAAATTTTGGAATTTTTTTTTTGGGAAAAACTGATCTCTTTCAAGATCTATTCAAATCCATCTAAAAAGGTTGATTTTAGATCTATATGGAATGCTCTGATGCCAATTGTTAGAAATCTTTGAGTTTAAACGAGAAAACCCCAATCAGTTTGCCCATATAGATCTCTAGAACACAACCATTAATATAAGGACCAGGATCCTCTGTAGTACCGGTGGGGCGGTAGTGCACATCCGATGGCACAACAGAGGCCACATGGCACATGGCACACATGGCCTCTGCTGTGCCGCCGGATGTGCACCATCGCCTTGCCGGGTACTGCAGAGGATTTTAATTCATTAATATAAATAGGTGAAGAGAGAAAGTGAATGTACCTTGCACCTTTGGTATATTGATGAAGAACAATAGAAGATAATAATCCCAGGTAGATCTTGACGAATCAAGCTTTGAAGAGATCTTCTGTAACCTCCTGTTCTTCACCTAGAGCAAACTCTTTCTTGTGGGAGAAAAAGTAATGATGAATCATGCGAACCCTTCTTTATAGTACTTATAGTACTGTCCCAAAATCTTAACCCACTTCCACAATGAGTTTGGGCTGGCCCATCTCAATAATCGGGTGACACGCTTGCCAACACATGTATTAGGATTCCCATCTAAAGACCAGACCCCTCTAGTAATTAATTAAGCCCATTAATTTCAACTTTGGAAATTCTTACATACTTATCTTTTTTTTTTTTTTTTTTTGGTAAGAAATAAATTTACTGATCAAAGGCATGTGTACAGCTAGTGGCTTCATTTAGGCAAAGGATATGAAGCCACGGAATGGTACGTGGCCAATCTGTCTTACACATGATGGATAAGGCCTTCCAAGCTAGGGTATTTGCAACAGAGTTTAGATCCCTTGGAATACAAAGAAAGGAAATAGACGTAAAAGAGGTAGCTAATCGCCTTACGTCTGCAATCATGATAGCCGCTTCAGAGGGTGGTACACTGTTGGGGTCGAGGAGAAAGGAGAGAAGTTCCTTGCTATCAAATTCCACTTGCAATCATTGGTGTCCATCTTCAAGGGCTTGGATAAGAGCACTTTGAACTGCCACTGCTTCCCCTTGAAGAACCGAACTGAGATGGAAGGGGATCGAGAGTGCCTTCATTTGTATACCTCTATAATCTCTGAAAATAACCCCCAAGCCCCCTCTGGATTTATTCTTTGTAAGTGCTGCATCACAGTTTGCCTTCAGCACACCAACAGGAGGGAGAGCCCAACACGCCTTATCATTTGACGTCGGAGAAGTAGCAGGAGCATGAGCATTTGTTGGGGTTGCCATTGCAGAAGCGTATTCATTATACGCCCTTTCTGCAACTGAAATAACCTCTGTAGGTGTCCAGGATTTACTTTTAAACACCATGTCTTCCTCGCACGCCAAATGTACCAGCATATAAAAGAAGCTTTCGCAAGTGATTCTCGGGCCAACCCTTTATCCTTGCGAAATAGCACATCCCAACCATTTAGCCATTCATGCAGAGATGGAGCCGAGGTAAAGGAGGGAGAGTGCGTTAGAGAGCTTCCAAACCATATTGCTTTGGAAAACGAACATTCAAAGAGCAGGTGTCCCACTGTTTCCCTTTGTGCTCCACATCTAGCGCAAACCGGAATAGGAACCTTTCGGTTAGCTAATCCAACTCCAGTAGCTAAACCTTCAATGCATGCATGCCAAATGGAGGTTTTTATCTTGGGTAAGGTTCTTATAGCCCAGATGCGCTTCCAAATAGAATCTGAAACAAGATCCCAATTACGCACCCTTGATGATGATGCATTTGTAGCCTCTTTCTCATCCTGCATTTTCACCAACATTTGGTAGGCTGATTTGACACTAAAGATCCCATTCGGCGATGGTCCCCAGATACGCTTATCCTCAACCACAAATAAACTAAGAGAGATTTTAAGGATGGCTTCTCTGTCAAAAGGTTGAAAGTAAAGTTGTAGTAAATCCATACGCCAAGTCCGGTTTTCAGGGTCAATAAGGTCTGCAACAGATGAGAGATGACAATTCAATGGGCGAGTGTATTGGAGTTTATAACCCGGTAAGGAAGGTACCCATCGATCGTCCCAAATATTAATTTGTTTACCATTTCCCACTTGCCACAATAATCCAGCCTGTAGGACTTTCTCCCTTCAATTAGACTTCGCTAGCCCCACAAGGGCTTGTTTCCCAATCTTGCATGAAGAAAGTTTGAAGTTGGAAAGTAAATAGCTTTGATAAAGTTCGCCCAAAAGGAGTCAGGTGATTCCCACAACCTCTAGGTTGCTTTGGCTGTAAAGCCTGATTCTGGAGTCTAGAATCTTTGAACCCCAAACCACTTTTGCCTTTTGACCTGCATAGCCTAGCCCATGACATCCAATGAATTGTTGCCCCTTTCTTTGATTCCCCCCAATAGAAGGTGGATGAGGCCTTCCTAACAGACTCATGGAAAGATGCAAGAAGTTTGAAGTGGGAGCCAGCAAAATTCGCCATAGGGGAGATCGCAGCCTTCAAAAGAACCTCCTTTCCAGCATATGAAAGAAGACGCTCCTTCCATCCTTGAAGCTTATTAAGACATTTTTCCTTGACTTCTTGGAATAAGTCCTTTGAGGCACCAAAGTCAGTAGGTAGCCCCAAGTATTTTGAAGGGCCATCACCATAGGGGATCTTCAAGATTCTTGAAAACCATCTTTTAAACTTCAAAAGTGTATTTGGGCTGAAAGTAAGACTAGATTTTTGGAGATTAATAGCCTGACCCGTCGCCTTGCAGTAGAGGTCCAAGCATTGCTTCAAAGTCTGAATTTCATCAAGTTTAACCTGTGTGAATAAGAGGCAATCGTCGGCAAAAAGGAGGTGGGTGATAGGGACACCTCTATGCCGCACTTTGACTCCATGCAAGTTACCTATGACCTCCTCTTGTCTTAACACAGCTGTGAGTGCCTGAGATCACAAGATAAAAATAGCTGGAGTGATAGGGTCCCCTTGCCGTATACCCCTTGAGGGAGATATGACACCCTTAATACACCCATTAATAAGAAGGTTGTAGGAAACAGTCCAAATACAAGTCATTACCCGATTAACCCAGTCATTACAAAAGCCCAACTTTATAAGCATGGCTTCTATGAAACACCATTCAAGCCTATCATATGCTTTCTTCATATCTAACTTTAGGGCTAAAAACTTATCTTTACCTCTTTTGTGTTGTTTGATGTAGTGAAACATCTCATGCGCCACCAAGATGTTATCGGAGATGAGGCGGTTGGGAATGAAAGCTGATTGGGAAGGAGAAATGAGTTGATTCAGGACTCCATGCAGGCGATCTGCCACCAGTTTGGTAATAATCTTGAAGACCACATTACAAAGGCTGATGGGGCAGAATTGCTCTGCCAATTTCGGTTGGCAATAAGACAGATATACATCTTGTTCAAATCCAATGGGATGTGTCCCGATGCAAAGAACTCCGTAACATAAGAGAAAATATCGTTCTTTATTAAGTCCCAGTACTACTGGTAAAAGATAGGAGAAAACCCGTATGGGCGTGGGGATTTCAATGGTGCCATAGCAAATAGAGCAGCTTGTACCTCTTCTAAGGTGGGAGCTTTACATAACATTTCATTGATTTCCTCAGTAACAATAGGCTGAACAGCATCAAGTACCCGTGTTAAGGCCACATTATCGACAGGTTCGGATGCATACTGGACTTGGAAGTGGTCGCATAAGATGTTTGAGACATCAGTAGCTGAATTAGACCATTGGCCCGAGGGGAATTTCAGCTTCATAATTTTGTTGCGATGAAATTGCCATATGGTTGTGATGTGAAAAAAGGATGTATTCTGATCTCCACCTTGAAGCCATGCAATACAGGACTTTTGTCTCTACATCTCTTCTTCAAGAAGCTTATGCACCTGTGATTCTCTTTGTTGGGAGTAGAGCGACACATGGAGACTTTGAATATGTTCCAGCTCTTCCTTTAGATTTTTGATGTTGTCCTGGACCACTCCAAACACCTCTTTATTCCATCTCTTACAGACCCTTTGGCAATGCTGAATTTTCCCCATTACTTGACACACAAGCGGTCCTGCCATAGGAATCGACCAACCTTTCACCGCGGCATTTCGACAATCCTGGTGCTTTAGCCACATGGATTCAAATCTGAATGGCCTCTGACCATGAGACACACCTCCCTCAGTATCCACCACTATGGGGCAGTGATCGGAGCTCACTGTCGGCTTCACAAAGACCACTGCCTCTCCAAAACTCTGTCTCCCTTCGGGGTTACAAAGAGCACGATCCAAGCATATTTTGATATTTGTAGGTCCATCTCTCTTGTTGTTCTAGGTGTAAGAGGGACCATGGAACCCAAGATCAATGAAATTACAAGAGTTGAGAAAATCTCGGAAGGTATTAGGATCTCGTAAGTTTTGTTGGGATCCACCTGCTTTCTCATGCCAAGCAAGGTAAGAGTTAAAATCACTATAACAAAGCCAGTTACCTTGTCGTTGCCCCCCAATGGAAGTAATGCGATCCCACAACTCTTTTCTTTTATGCCTTAAAGGGTCACTATACATGCACGTGAGAAAAAAAGGTGGGTGATCGGCCGTAGTGACTTCCACATCCACAATTCTTGCATCAGAGCTCAGAACATTTAGAGTGACAGAGTCATTCCAGAGCAAGGCCAGCCCACCAGAAGCACCTCTAGGTTCCACTACAACACAACCAGTGAAATTTCTCTTACACTGAACCACATCAAATTTTTCTCTCTTCATTTTCGTTTCCATTAAGAAAACAATGTCCGGCCTTTCATTGTTGAGGAGATGGTTGAAGGAGCGAATTGTCGAGGGACTCCCCAGCCCTTGACAATTCCACCCTAACAGCTTCATTGTGACTTGTGGGATTGGTAATCGCCAGTCTCCACGGGGGTCTATCCTAAAAAATGGGACAGGGATGTGCTTTCATCATGCTTCACCATCTCAGTGTCCAGCCTTGGCCGTTTAGGGGTTTGAACAGGGCGGCCAAAATGGGTTGGTTCAGAAGTTGGGTGATGGGTAATAGGGGCCATTGGATATGGGTTAAGAGAGGGGTGAGGGGTGGAGGGGGGTGGATCCGTGTTTGAAAGGGTACACCCGGAGAGAGGGGGTAGAAGGGTGGCTAAGGCTTGATGGATTTGTGGAGTTTGAGGGAGGTGGTGGAGATAATTAAGGATTGAAGGTTCCATTGGGTGATATGTAACGGTAGCAATTGGTTGAGGTGTACTGGTTTGGAGAGGTGGTGGAATAATGCCCATTGGCTCCACAAAATGTGGAGTAATTGGCTGTCCTTTTGTAACTGATAAGGAATTCATATTTCTTTCAGGCGTGGGGGTTTGCTGTGGGTAATTGATGGGATTAATTGGAAGTTGATTAATGGGTAATGGGTGGAGTGAATGTGCATGAGAGGTGGGGTGGAGAGGTGATAATGGGTAAGGATTAATGCCTAATGGCTCCACAACCTGGGTTGTATTTGAAAATGGTTTCTCGTTTCTTTCGGACATGGGGGAGTAATTGGTTTGTTGTGGGTAATTGTTAGGATTAAATGGTGATTGGTGGTTGATTAATGGGTAAGGATTATTGCTCAACGGCTCCACAGCTTGGGTTGTAGGAGATAACGGTTTCACGTTTCTCACGGACATGGAGGAGTAATTGGATTGCTGTGGGTGATTGACAGTATTAAATGATGATTGAATATTGGGTAATGGATGAGTGATGGGAGCGGTTAAGGCTAAGTGGGAAGTGGGGTCGGTTACAACAGCTGGTGGTGATGTGGTAATACCAGAGGTGGCCCTGGATGGCCGACGTGCCCTCGTGGCTGTTTCCGGTGACTGGGGCGGAGGAGGTGACTGGTGAGGGGGTGATGCTGCAGGAAAAATGATGGTTGCATGTTCTAGGAGATGATCATCAGGGACCAGACATCGCATCTGCGATTGGTACTGTTGTCGTTTGAATAGAGGGCATGGGTACTCTGATGTGCATGCATGAGTAGCACGATGGCTCTGCTCGGCATCAAACAGAGGCTGGCACCTTTGTTCATCGTGGCCAAGAAGGCCGCAGTAGTAGTAGAAGAGAGGGAGACGTTCATACCTAATGTCCACCAAGTACTGGTCCCCATTCTTGCGTTTGATTTTCAGAGATGCCCTCAAGGGCTTCGTGACATTCAATCTGATACGAACTCTGAAGAAGTTGATTCTCTGTCTAGATTTCACCCCTCTAATATGCATAATCTTTGATATGGTTTTCCCGCCTTCTGAATCAACTTTGTCATCAGTTCATGATCTTGGAGTTCTTCTAGGACAGAGAGAAACTGGGCCCATATCTCAATCTCAGTAAATTCCCAGCTTCTTGAAGAGTTCCATCGCTCTAGAACAAGCAGGTTCCCCGCTACCGACCACGGTGATTCGTTGAGGAGAAAGAGCTAGTCACATAATGGTCTCTTCAGCACTACAGCAAAGGGGACAAATAGTCTTAGAGCCTAATTTCCTTTTAAACAAAAGATGATTGACTGTTATGGCACTGGAGTAACATTTTCAAATAAACATTTTGATCTTAGGTACAAGCTTTAGATTCCAAATAAACTTTCACAACTCCAACTATCCTTTTCGATACCAGAGATAATCTTACTTTGTTCAGCTTTAAGTAACATAGAAGAAAAAGCTTCTTGTTGACAAATTATGAAAAAGTTCTTACATACTTATCCATGTAACAATGGAATGTGATGTTTCCAAAAAACATATGAGCTATAAATTTTTATGGGTTTTTGTAATCTAAACTGTAATGACTGGAGTATTGATATACACGGGATATGGTACAAAAGGCGTATTTGATTGAATTGACATGTGGCTAATCTAGACCATGCCTCTTTATCCAACGGTCAAAATGAACATATCATCTGTCCACGTGATAGAATAAATGATTTGTAACATTTGAAAAAATGACATATATTTATAATAATAAAGGGAGAAAAGAACTACCTGGGCGCATGCTGTACGCTGCCCCTATGCCCAGACAGAAGGCACAGTGTAATGGCTGCCACACCCCAATGGAAAGGCAGAAATTTCCGGGGATGCAACGGTCATTTTCACACCCTTGTGTCTGGACTCAGGGGCAGCACACTACACGTGCCCAGGTAGCATTCTCTTTCCCCAATAATAATTTTCCTAAATATTAATATTGTAATTTAATCAAAAGCTTATGCTGTGCATGACTTACAAGATTAGAACTAAAAAAATAAAACAAAAAATCCCATGTTAAAAAGTTGTGCCTTTTCTTAATGACGGTTATCACTTAGTGAATAGATATAAGAAGCAGGTTCAAGAACGCAGCGGAGTACTAGATTAGGCTCCTGGTCCCCCCCAACTGGTCAATACCTTAAATTCAAAGTCGACGGAGCAAGCCGTGGTAATCCAAGACGGGCCGGAATTGGAGGTGTCTGCAGATCATCCTCGTCCTTCATAGGATGCTTTGTCCCATAGGAGTTGGTTTCAACTATGCCCTTGTAGCGGAAGCTCTAGCCATTCGCCAAGCCCTCTCATTCGCTCTCTTGCAGAACATCTCACATATCATCATTGAAAGCCACAACTTACCCTTGATTGAGATACTGAATCACAGGGTCCACTCAATCTCCCTTGGAGAATTCTTCCCATCGTCAGAGATTGCTGGAATTTCCTCCCCCTATTTGATGATGTAATCTTTACTCACATCTTGAGAGAAGGCAATGCCGTTGTTGATGCACTAGCCTCCACCCCCTGTATTGTGGCTTTCACGACCCCCTTCTTGTATTTCCCTCCCCTTGTTTATGGACCTTGCTGGAACCTTGTTCCATCGTCAATAAATTTCCTCTTTTATAAAAAAAACAGGCTATCACTTAGTGACAACAAGATCTATCCAATTCAATGATAAAATTTTGGATTATAGCTCTTCCCCAAATCCTTATCCTTATGATCTTCAACAGTATAAGAGAGAGTTAAAGCTTCTTTCCGCGTTGCTGTGAATGGTAAGTAAGGTTATAAGTATCGATATTGGAGATCGTATCGGTTTCCAATGATATCTATTTATAAAAAAAAAGGAAAAGGTTTTCTGTCTCGGAGTGCTGGCGTAGGGAGTGTGGCCTACGTCAGCACTCCCATGAGTCTATCTCTCTCTTCCTCATGTGAAAAGACACCTCTGTCACCTTGTTTTAAGGAGGAGAGAGATAGACACATGGGAGTACTGACGTAGACCACACTCCTGTACAGAAAACTGCTTCCCAAATAAGACAGATCATATATCAACCGATACTATCGATCGGCATTAATTTTCAACAATAACAGTATTGTATTGGTCAATACGATACCAATTCCGTGATCCATGACTGGTAAATAAAAGACTAGAATACCGATTCCTTAATGCAAGACAGGTGAGGTGATCTCTCTTGGATTCCATCTATGCGGCTCAGGCCTGTGTGCGAGAATGATTATCGTACGAGAACTTGAACCGCACTCATTTCGAAGCTTCCATCACATGTATATTCACACACAATCACACCCACACTTTCTCTCTCACTCTCTTTTTTTTTTGGGTTCTTTTTCTCTTCATTACTGTCATTTCGAGAGACTTCTTGTGTTTGTCTAAACGTAAATGGGGAAATAAAGAAAGGAGAAGAATTACAAACTGCAAATCGAAGCTCAGGGCGTGGGGGACCGAAGCATCGATCTATCAGAATTCGTTTCAGATAGAAAGAACTTCAAGACGAGTTAGCAGAGGAGGTACGCATTAACATATTAATTAATAATTTACAAAATTTTCTGTTGATCAGTCCAAGCTGTTCTTTATATTTCTCTACTTTAGGTTTTTGTTCTCTCTGTCTCTCTCCAAACTCTAAATAAGCAGTTTTAACTTTTAAAATATTAATTAATCCATGAGAATGTAGAATGGATAATTGGAAATAGGAAAAATACTCTGGTAGAATTTCCAATTTATGTCTGCAATTGTTGATTCTTCTTTCGTGTTTAAAACTTTTGGATAAAAAATTGAGCTGAGGAAGATCCGATGTCCCCTTCCTAATGCGTAAAACCAGTGTTTTTAGGGTTTTCCAATGCCACAAGAGCAAGGAATTCTTCTTCTTCTTTTTAAAATCTTCCTGGCTTCCTCACTAGACTAACTACTTACTGCCCTCAAATGTTCCCTTTTGCAGCCATAATCTAATTTATAAACCATAAACTACTACGGTTGCATCCCGTTCTGTTTAGCAAGTCTCACCATTCCCAATTCCCAAGTCTCTATTTTGATTGCTTTCCTTTCAGCAGCTAGAAGAAAGCTCCTTAATATTGGCCTATAAATACCCCCTGCTCCTGGATACCAATCCAACTGATGAAATGTCCGATACCACCTAACCCACACAACAATCGCCTTGGGAATGTTTTACCATAACTTATTACAACCTTTAATTTGCTACTTATAATGTATGTAAACAGAATAGATGCAATATCCATTATGCAAATGAACTGGCACTACAGGTCAAAAGTAGTAGGTCACAATTATGTATTACGGACTTTGCTTTCTTTTGTTAATGCTAATCTTATTTTTCTTATTAAAAAAAAGAGAGTCCGATACCACCTAACTCACTTGATTCTTTTGAGGTAAAAGAGCTAAGTGGGAAGTTTGTTTATAGAAATAAAGGGACATGCCCATCCCCCTTCTTTATTTATAGAAAGTTTTCTTTCACCAGTGGCAGAGGAATAGGATTCACCCACCCATCTAGGGATTGGGCTCCTCTCGTGCGATTCCAGCACCGAGGGAGTGTCTAAGAAAGCATCTAACAGCGATGGGCTATTGGACGTGCAGGGATGTGTGTCAGCATGGGCTCAGCACACATCCCAACGAGTACTTGATCTCTAGGCACGCGGGTTTCAGGAGAGGAACCGAATCCCCTATCTAGGGGCATTATTATTGCCCCAAGATACACAAACCCATGATATCCATCTCCAAAAGTACAAACCCATGGGCAATGGATTCTCTGTTCACCATGGGTGTGGGGAAACTGCCTCCTCTTCTTCTATCTTTTTTTTCCATCTCCTTTGTTTTTTTTATCTTAGTTTCAAGTATCCTCTCACAATCATTCAAAAAACTCTTGAAACTATAATATTTGATCTTGTTGGGGATTCATGCGACAACAATAATCTCATATAAGAAGTGAGTAGCTTGATGTGAAAGCTTACAAGATCTTTAATACTTTCTCCTTAATAGCTAGTTTTTAAGGATTAGTTTTACTCGAATCTCAAGCCTCCCCTTTTTGTATGACCAATCTAATTGTGTAGTATTATGAAGAAGAAAACATTTCAATCTGCAACAGATCAAAATCAATCGAAACTAATCTGGATCCCGATTCCGTGTTTTTAAACCCTGGCTTGGTTTTCAAATAAACATGCTAAACCCTAACATGAAAATTAATTTTATTTCATTTTTGTGATGCAGGAAGGGATTGTTTTTGTCACTTACATCATTCAATCAATCTATAATCGAGAGATAGGTATGGGTTACGTGATGGTGGTATCCTTGCCGGTAATTCTTTTCATCTTGGTTGTAGCCATTAGTTGTTACCTTCTTGGTAAGTCCAGGGGTAGAAGTGAAGGAAGGTGGGCCCCACAGTTTTATGGGCCTCCTGTGCCTCCTGTACAATCCCAGGCCCAGGACAAAGCACCAGACGCATAGAAATGTATTGGGCCACCATACTTCTGTAGGTTGTAGATATGTTGATGTACATATTGCTCTTTCTGTTGCTTGTGAATAACATCTCGATCCTCACCATCAATTAATTTGTATATTTGATACAGTAGGTGAAAAAGTTCTCTTTAAATATATTTCCTAGAGTTGATAAGAATGTTATGTATAAAGGGAAGTGTTTCCTGTGGGTGCATGTGGACCCTGTGAGCGCACGGGGGCTAATGGGAGCACATGTGGAAGCATCAGGCAGGTGGTCTTTTTTGCCTTTCATGGGGCGGGTCGGTCATTTTGCCCCTTCTGTATCTGGGTGTGACTGCTAAACTTCTCCACACTAAACATTTCTCCAAAGTAAAATATCTTAAAAACCCACGAGGAAGGTAAAAAAGATTTCTTGGTCTACCCAAGAAAATTAATATCTTTGATGTATGAACCTAATTGTACCATGTGGAAGGGTGATGTGACAATTTGACTGTTCGATATCTAAGAAACAATTTGGATTTTTCATTTGTCATATTTCCAACTCAATCCAAGGTCTTGGCCCAAGCCCAACCTTGCTCAGTTTCTATCAAATTGGCATGTAGTTCTGAATTTTTCAAAGCCCTATTTAATCACTTGACCTAGTTGCTTACCGAATCTGGGTTAAGAAGCATAAGCTGGAGAAGCCATCCCAAATATGAAAATATGAAAATGGTTTGACACTTCACAATCCTGTTGTTGGCCATGAGAGTTTTTTGTTGATCTCCTTAAGATCTCACAAACTCTTAAAATGTTTAAGTTTGTTAATATTTAGGCGATGGAACAACAATATGTATATAAATATATAGCTTGTAACTTATCGGTTGTTGCTCGTAGATCTCAGGTTAAGGGACAACTAAGTTTAGATGTAATTCTTGATGCTATGGATAAGGGAACTGTAGTGATTACACAAGAATGATTTTCATATATTATTCAATCTGACATTACATGTATATATAGATGACTAGTCACATCAAGGACAGCTGGCTATAACTAATCACCCTAACTACCTCACATACACGTGACAATTAGTTACACATTTACATCAAGGAGGGTGATCTCTATCAGGCCCCCTCAAACGAACCGGTGGTGGAACAACGGTGAGTTTGGATTTTAACGTGGTGAAGCGCGGGCGTGAGAGTCCCTTGGTGAAGACATCAGCCACTTGATCCACTGTGGAAATATACCGAACATGAAGTTGGTGTGAGGCCATCATATCCCGAATGAAATGAAAATCAATCTCAATATGCTTGGTACGAGAGTGAAACACCGGATTTACCGTGAGGTAGGTAGTCCCTACATTATCACACCATATAGTCGGTGGCGCGGAAAGAAAGACCCCGAGTTCTTTTAATAGAGAGCATAACCAAACAAGCTCTATGGCCGTTGTAGCAATCGCACGATACTTTGCCTCCATAGAGGACTGCGAAACTGTGCGCTGTTTGCGAGAGCACCAAGAGACCAAATTGCACCCAAGAAAAATACCATAGCCAGTTGTTGACTTTCGATCATCAGGGTACCCTGCCCAGTCGGCGTCGGAGTATGCCGTGAGGACCATAGGAGAGTGAGAACGAAGCATTAGACCATCTCCAAGCGTGAATTTTATATAACGTAGAATCCGCTTAACGGCGGACCAGTGGGCATCGGTTGGTTGATGCATAAACTGTGCCACTTTGTTTACAACATAACTAATGTCCGGACGAGTCATCGTCAAATACTGTAAAGCTCCAACTACCTGGTGATACTCAGACCCATCTGGTAGAGGTGAACCCGTTGTACTGGAGAGAACGCTGCCTGCAGCAATAGGAGATGAGATGGGCTTTGCATTTGCCATCTTAGCCCGTTGAAGTAAGTCTAACGAATATTTGCGTTGGCTCAAGAACAGGCCAGATCCAGACTGTTGGACCTCAACGCCCAAAAAGTACTTTAGTGGGCCCAAGTCCTTTAACGCAAATTCAGTTGACAAGGCACTAACAAGGGCACTAATGGCAATATTTGAGTTGCCAGTTACCACCAAATCATCCACATACACCAAGAAATACAGAATCGTACCATTCTTGTTATAAACAAAGAGGGATATATCGGTTTTGGAAGAACAAAAGCCGTGTGAAATGAGAAATGTGCTAAGCCCAGAATACCAGGCCCGTGGTGCTTGTTTAAGCCCATACAAGGACTTATGCAAGTGACACACATAATCAGGCCGCATAGGATCTACAAAGCCCGGTGGCTGAACCATATAGACAGTATCATCTAATGTCCCATGCAAAAACACGTTTTGAACATCGAATTGTCGAAGGGTCCAGCCATTGGTGACAGCAAGTGAGAGTACCACCCGAATAGTGGCAAATTTTACTACCGGGCTAAAAGTCTCTTTATAGTCGATGCCCAGTCGCTGGTGAAAACCTTTGGCTACTAAGCGAGCCTTATAGCGCTCCACAGACCCATCAGATTTGCGCTTCAGCCGAAATACCCACTTGCAGCCCACAACATTCATATGACTAGTAGCGGGTACTAATGACCACGTGCCATTACGAAGAAGAGCATTGAACTCCTCCTCCATAGCCGCACGCCATGGGGCTAATTTCATGGCATGTGTATAACAGGTTGGTTCATCAAGAGGATCCAAAGGATGCTTGGTGGCCATTAAATTTAATCGTTGTGGTGCTCGTAGCACTCCGGACTTGGCCCGAGTAACCATAGGATGACTTGGCCGTGGTATAATAGCTCCAACTGTAGGCGTAACAAGCCCAGATGGCTCATATGCTGGCCCATACAGATTGTCAGTTTGTGACCCATGTGGTGATACAAGTGATGGCCCATGTGTAATGCTAAGTGATGGCCCAAGTGGAATTGTAGGTTGGGAAGAGACATCAGGCGTTTGTATAGCTGGGCTTGGTGGATTATCAAGTGACCCAGTGGAGCATGGGAGAACAATTGGTGGAGCACAAGAAAACCAGGTAGAATAATCAGTTGGTGGAGCATGCTCTGGCACATTCATGGTTGGAAATATTGACTCCACAAAATGCACATGCCTGGAAATGTAGAGCCGATTAGTGGTTGCGTCTAAACACTTATACCCACGGTGAGTGAGAGAATACCCAAGAAAAATACAAGGCTTAGAGCGTGGATCCAGCTTATGGTGAGCATAGGGTCTCAGCCATGGGTAGCAGAGGCACCCAAATGTGCGCAAGAACGTGTAATCCGGTGGTACACCAAAGAGGCGCTGTAGAGGACAGTTGTTATTGGGTATAACTGAGGAAGGCTGGCGATTGATCAAATAAACCGTTGTAAGAAACGCGTAGGTCCAGAACTTGGGTGACAAACCAGCATGGAATAATAGAGCCAACCCCGTTTTAACCACATGTCGATGCTTGCGCTCAACAACGCCATTTTGCCCCTGTGTGTGAGGACATGATAACCTGTGAGAAATGCCATGCTCTCGAAGGAAAGGATCCAATTTAAAAAATTCACCACCCCCATCACTCTGTGGAGACTTTATGGTAGTGCCAAAGTAATTTTCCACTTGAAGTTTAAATGCTTTGAAAATTGAAAGTACATCAGACTTAAGAGATATAGGGTAAAGCCAGCTATACCGACTATAGTCGTCAACAAACAAAACAAAATAACGAAAACTATCATGAGAGATAACAGGGGCAGAGCCCCATACATCGCAATGAATCAGTGCTAATGGCACTGTACTAATGGAATTAGAAGGCTGAAATGGTAAATGGTGGCTTTTTGATTGCCTACAGGCATCACAGTGAACATCAGCCGAGGTTGAAAAGGGAAGCTGAAATTGATGGAGAAGTCTGCGAACTATTGGTGTGGACGCATGGCCGAGACGATGGTGCCAAGTGTGGACTAGAGCACGAACATTGGAGAGAGCAACAATGGACGATGAAGAAGTAGCAACAGTGTGAGTAGGCTGAAAAACACTAGAGGGCATAGGGTATAAGCCGTTTTCACTCAGGCCTTGGTATAAGGTCATTCCTGTCTGATAATCCTTAATAACAAAATAAGCAGAGTGAAATTCAATGTACACATTGTTCTCTGAGACAAAACGATGAACACTTAACAGGTTACAGTGAACTAAAGGCACACATAGTATGTTAGAAGCATGAAACGTGCAAGAAGGAGAAAGAAAATCAGTAGATCCAGTGTGAGAAATTGGCAAAACTTGCCCATTTCCAATGACTATCTGATCAGGGCCATTGTAAGGTGAACTTATGGCAAGATTACTCAGGTCTGCAGTTAAGTGATTGTTAGAACCACTATCAAAAAGCCAAGATGAAGTTGGGACAAGAGAGAGTGTAGCCGTACCAAGAAAAGCATGGTTAAATCGCTGTGGACAGTGGGAGGCTAGATGACCTCCAGTGTTACAGATTTGGCAGCAGTCTCGAGCTTGGTTCATGAAAGAAGGAGAAGTCTGACAATCAGTAGGTTGAATTGAGTTACCTGTAGCTGGATATGAATAGCCTGTAGGAGAAGTAGAACCTTGCGAAAACGTGGTTGGTGGTTATAGCGAACTAGTGCTACTATAATTTTGATGTTGCGGTGAATAGGAATTCTGATTCTGATATTGACCAGAGGAACGATAAGAGTTCTGATTCTGATATTGGCTCCCTCGTGAATCATGATAGTATCCCCGACGGCCTTGAGAGCGAGGACCACGAGAGGTGTAGCCACGAGATCCACGACCATAACGCGACTGATTCATAGATCCAGCTGAAGCAACATTGGCGGTGGAGATAGCCACAAAGCCATCTGGTGATGTGCTGCGTAAGAACAACTCGTGGCTCAAAAGAAGGCTAGTCAGTTCATCGAACGAGATTGAGTCAGCCCGTAGGCGCACCGACGTTGCGAAGTCTCTGTAATCCGATCCTAGACCAGGAAGAGTGGCCAGCACCAGATCTTCATCAACAATTGGATGATCGATTGCAGCAAGAGTGTCTGCAATGGATCAGATTGTAAGCAAATAATCAGACACTGAATCCGCTCCTTTTTGTATGCGAGTGAGGCGATCTTTCAGATCAAGCACTCTTGTGCGTGAAGAAGGAGCATACACATCAGAGAGTGTGCGCCAAGCAGCGTGAGCAGTGGTGGCACTAACCACATGAGATATCGCTGTTTCAGTAAGAGAAGAAATGATCCAAGAGAGGATCAGCTGATCTTGTCGATGGTCATAACCACGGAGTAGCGGAATGAATTGTGCTCTCCAAAGCATGTAATTCGACGGCCCAAGTTTCAGCGAAAGCTATGGAGAGACATTCGGAGAAACAAACGATGAACCAGTAGATCTAGAAGTCGCAGAACCAGAGTGTGGTGGCGACGGATCAGAACCAGAGCGTGGTGGCGACACCATTTCAGCAAAGAAGAGTGAAAAGCGCCGGAGAACTAGGAACTGGAAACAAGAAAGCAAAACTGTAGCTCACGTGAGCAAGAACCAAGAAACAAGAAAGCAAAACGAAAAGCGAAAAATGAAAGCTCACATGAGCAAAACTGAATCTGATACCATGTAGTGATTACACAAGAATGATTTTCATATATTATTCAATCTGACATTACATGTATATATAGATGACTAGTCACATCAAGGACAGCTGGCTATAACTAATCACCCTAACCACTTCACATACACTTGACAATCAGTTACACATTTACATCAAGGAGGGTGATCTCTATCAAAGGGAACAATAAGTTTAGAGAATGTGAAATCAACTTAGAATGCATTCCAAGAATGCAAACCAAACATAGCCAAAGTATCTTGTGTTGGGTGGTGTCCTCCTCGTGAAAGTAAAGGAGGGGGACTCACACCCTTTATCACAATTAAGGTAGTGCGAGAGTACATCTCTCTCATGCCGCTTACGGTCTCTTGTATTGAGGTAGTGAAACTTCACGCTAGTGATTCAGTTACATGTACATAATCAACTCAATATCGGGTTCTCCTTTTCTTAGAAGGAAAAGAATGGGAAAGGGAAGGTTGTACGTAAGGACGTCAATTTAGGACCGGAATCGGGAACCGTCCCAATACCATCCCACTAAAACCCAGCACCGGACCGTCCCATTAGTAAATGGGACGGTACTGGTATCTGATTTTGGTACCGAATGATAAATGGGACGGGACAGTTCTGGGATGGGATTCCCAATTGTACCAGTACCGAAATACCAATTAGGTACCGGATGGTACCGAAACTACTAGTACCGTTTAAAAAGAAAGAGTATATAAGATCTTTTTTAAAAAAAAAACAAAAAAAAGGGTATAAGAATTATGATTCATTAGAGTTTCACTAATTGCCTTTTGAATACGAAGAGGAACAACAGGTCAACAGCCGTAGCTTGAAGTCTCTCCTCCCAGAACCTGCTACAGTGCTACTCCCTCCTCCCTCCTCCCTCGACCAACTACATCTACCAGGTTCTTCCTTTTTGCACTTCATACTTCGTACGATACTACCATGTGACATGTGTGATAAATAGAGTTTTGTTTGGAAAAATCAAAGAGGAAACACAATGGGATTCTTCTATTTTGTAGGACTTCTCTAGATTTAAAAAAATGAGAAGCTTATTACATGTGATCTTAGGGAGTTTGAAGAAGTAAAACTATGATTTCATAATTTAAGTTGCTTTATAAAAAGCAATAGACAACTTAGATTTCATGATAGTGAAAAAATTTCACAACACTAATAAACCCTCCTTGTTAGAAACAATTAAACTTTTTCACCCTTTTTCTGTAGTGCCTAGAACTGTTTAAGAACTGGTACCGTCCCGTCCCGCCAGTAATCGGGACGGGGATCTAGGTTTGGTCCCGTTAACTAAATGGGATAGTACTGGGATTGACACTTTTGGTACCGGTACCGGTACCGTCCCATCCCAAATACCGGGAACCGTCCCAATTTACACCCTTAGTTGTACGTACAACTTCTTGTGAGATTTTTTTTTCTTCCAACTTTGGCCTTTAGGGGGTGAAGGGGGAGAGAAAAGAAAGAAGAAAATGTGCTATTTCTTGTATTCCTTGTATAGAGTTCCAGCATGATGGTGTTCTTTCTATCAAGGGAAGAAGGGAAAGTACTGTGGTTTCTCTCCATATTTATCACGACTAGTTTTTGAGGTGAGAGTATTGTAATCTTGTGAATTCACATTTGTTTGGTGAGTTACTTTGTAACACAAGAGGGTATTTGTTAGTATTTACTATTGTCTAAAGAGAAGATCTTGTAATCTCATTATTATTATAGTGGAAGTTTTTTTTTCTTATTTTTCCACATTAAAATTGACATGTGCTTTTACAGTTAGATTGATTTGTTTCAATGTTATTACTTTGTGTATATTTGATTATCATTGTATATCTTCGTCAACTTGCACACAAGTGGGAAGAGGTTGTTTTTCCCAACATTTTGTATTTCCTAGAGTTATAATTGAGCTTGAAATTGAACTTACCAATACTAAAGGCGGGGTTGAGTTGGGCGCTTTAACCATTCAACCATGGATGCAACACAGGGATCATATCTAAGGCGCAGGTGGTTGGCTGGACTCAACCACCCCAACAACCATGATCGCCTTTCTCATATACGCGAATGTTCAACACTTTTGGGTCATAGAATTCTTGCTCAAGAGCATCCCGGTCAATATGAGCAAGCCGATCCCCTCCAAGAAAGCCTCTTGGGGTACCCTGTGCTTTTTTTCTTTCAAGCTAGACTCGGCTCGGATCTGACTATGCCTGGTTGTGGGGCTTACTGTACCTGCTTCTTCTTTGATCATTCTTCTTTGATTCATGTTTTATTGTTCTGTGATGACACTAATATGAGAGTAGTCTTCTTTGATGAGTTTGTTCGAGGGTTCGAGAGGAGTTGCAAAGGAACCACCACCCAATAGTGCTTTCATGAAAGCCGATCACTAGTTGCTTTTGTATTATTTTAAAGGGGAAAGTTTTCATACATGACTATGTAAGCCTTGTATGTGAGAGGGTGAGAGTTTCAAGGCATTAATTAATGGGTGGGGTTTATGATTTTGCCAATTCTTTGTGAGAGGGGACATGATGGTGCATGCTTACACGGCCGTGTATGAAAACTTTCCCCTATTTCAAAAGTGTTTAACATAAATAAAGAGACCAAACGCTTAGCTGCGGGCTGAATAATGTTTCCTTAAATGCATTATTTTTGGACCGTTATAAGAGTTGGTCAACCGTGACCGGCAAGGATTTATATTGCCTGTAGTTCCTTGACCGGTGCGGTTCTCTAGTGCCTCTCACAAGAGGGGGGTGGGACCCCGGGCACGTGATCAAACACTCTGCCTAGGTGGGGTCCACCCTCCTCTTGTGAGAGCCACTAGGGAACCGCGGACGATAAAAATTCGACTGGCAATGGCTCTTTTCATTGAATGTCTCTCCGAAAGACACACACACCTATTGCCTATGGGGGGCATTTGGACATGTATGTCGTCTAAGAGGCCTCTCTCCTCTATAAATAGAGGATATCTTTCTACTTTTGCTTTTTTTTCTTGCCCTCACTAGCTTTTCTACTATCATATACTATTTTAAATAGTTTTCAAAGTTTTTTTTTTTCTTTTGATTGAGCACAACCCTATAGTGTCTTCACCCGGCTTAGTAAGTGAATTCAACAACTACTAAAAATGCATGTTAGAGTCTTTCATCTTAAAGACTGATTCACATTACCTAATTTACACCATAGAGGTCGTCTACAGTCTTAAAGGAGAAAGACTGGTGGCATGACTCAGCCCCACCGTCTTTCCTTACAACATTGGATTTTTTAGTCCCAGTAGACGCATGTTCAAATTCATGATTGTTCCATGTTCACCTACAATACAGTGACAACTCAACTCATTTGTGGAGACATTATAGATATTCCAAGTTGTCTAATTTCAAAGCTACACTTTCTATTTTGGGTAGGGCGATCAACGAATTAAATAATAGAAGTAATAAAAAGAAGAAGGTGATGATGAAGCTATATATAGTGGCTGTTGGGTCTAAGGCACGGGAAAATTATCTCCTCCAGGTTCTAGTTCCCTACCTGGCCCAGTTTCCCAGTTCCTCTAATAGGGAGGTGGTGGACCTCACCTAGGTAGGGGTAGGGTGGTCATTCCAGTCCCCCCTCCCTTGTTAGAGAAATTGAGGAACTGGGCCGGACAGAAAACTGGAGGTGATAAAGATCCCTAAGGCACGTGATTTTTCTACTTTTGCTATCTCCTTATTTTTCTTCTCAGGAGAGGGATGGACACGCTAACCTCATATATTAGCATCTAATACGCTAAAGAGGGAAATATCAATTTCAATGGATGTCAAACTAAACTATAAAAAACCTACTTACTAATAATGAGGAGAGAATGTAGGAGATGACAGGTACTTGTGAGGTCGCTTATACATCATTTTCCCTTGTCTTAAAAACCATATCTCATCTTTTGTTCTTTATGCTCAACATCTAACTGATATAGGACTCGCTACTTGTAACCCCATTAATTTTTTTCTTTCATGAGATAGTCATGGAGATTGTTATTTTTTTAGGTCAAACAAGATAAGTGTACATAAACAACTACTTTACTTACTAAACCATAACCTGAACCACTAAAACTCTTTTTCTAATCTAAATGGAATCTTCCTAGGTTTCAGACCTTAATTAGCTATGACCTAAGAGGGGTTTAAGCAATTTTCAATCTTATGTACTCTCTTAGTCTCTTACTCTCTTAATAAGTTTCGTAGAGGAGTAGGTAAACTGTGTAGGGCAAGCGAAAACATATCTTCCTAACCTACTACTACCCTCTATTGACTGGATTATTATCCTCTCCAATTTTCTATAGCTCGGCAGTGCGACAGTACCAGTGTGGATGTTTGACACGTGGCAACTTGGACATCCAATGGTCTGAGCTCAACATAGTCAATGACCTAGGACTGTTGGTAGCCGAGACATCCACACTAGCACTGCCATACTGCCAAGTTATAAGGAATAGAAAAGGATAATTTTCCCTATTTACTCTAGTTTGAAACCAATTCTCTATTTATTATAGTTTTTGGGTTTACACTATACAGAGACTTTGACTGATACAGACACCCTTTCCGAAATTTCCTTCTTTATATTACCACACACCCATAATCTATAAAGTTAAAGCTTGGTTAAGTTGGTGAAATATGGTTTTATTTTTATTACCGAAAAAAAAATATGGTTTTATTTAGGGAAATTTACACATACCACCCCGTTCACCTCTTATATTTTTTTGGGTTCTTCTTAGAAGGACAATTCTGTCAGTTCAAGTCTAATTTTTAACAGTGTTAGTCATGAACTGACGGAATGGGCTTATTTGTTACCGTTTGCAAACCTCAGGGGGGTATGTAGAATTTTCCAAAACTGGGGGGTGAAAATTGAAAACATCCTTTCGTCAAACCTCAGGGGTGGTATGTGTAAATTTCCCTTTTATTTATTATTTTTTTTTTCTTCCAAATTTCAGAGATAAATAAGAAGAACTAAAACATTGGTTTCAAGTCAACGGATTCAGATCTTCTACGGCCTTGAGAGTAGTAGCCATCGTCCTACCAAGGCCGGAGAGCACGCCACGTGTTCTGGGATGAAGACAACCGCTGATATCACCTTTCATTCAAATGTCAAAACTAAATCACCTGATTTTGGGTTTAAACTAAAACCAACACAACTCAAGCCGCTCAAATCGGGGTTGGTTTTTTAACAAAAACTTAAAACACGATGACAGAACCCTAAATCACAAATTTCACCTTTGCAATTCTTCTTCCCAAAACCATCACTTGACCGGACCTCTTTCTGCAACTCTTCTTCTCTGTCGAACCCCTGCAGCGAAGCTTGGAAGCCCTAAATCAAAGGGACCTCTACACGTCTTCTTCTCCATCGAACCTTGCAACGAAGCTTGGAAGCCCCAAATCTTCTCCGGGACCTCTTTGAATCTTTAATTTTAAAAACAAATAAAAAGTTCCAACAAAAATAGGTAGAGTGTTGTTTCAACCAAATTAAACTCATCATCATTAAATAAAACAAGTACAACCAAGTAGTGCTCAATTTCGTTAATAACTACAACTAATCCACCCATCCTATTACTCTTGTCTCTCAATTACAGTTCAGTTCAAGTTATTTCTATTTGTATCTTTGTTTTATGATGGATTATTAGGGTTTCTCGTCTCGTGTAGTGGAATTAGAACAGATTTAATTCTTTCCTCTTGGATGTTGGATGTTTTCGTGTTGTTGGCATTAGTAATTGTACTCTTCGATAACATCAATCTGTATCTGGCACGATGTTGATACTTAAATCCATGAGTATTGATCATACATAATTATAAGTTGGGAAAAGGTTCTCTTAGTAGGAAGGGGAGGGCTGGCACCCTTTCACTCTACCTTTTTTTTTCTCATATGAAATGACCTTGTTGCCCTCCTATGTATAAAATTGTTCCATCACATCTCATTGGTGTGCTCCTCTATGCCACTTGCTTAGAGAACTCTCTCCCTTCTAAATTATAACCTTAGAAATTCAAAAGTAATAATGTACCCAAAGGTTTTGCTCAACTTTGTTTTTATGTTATTATTTTTGATGAGAGATTTATGAAGGTTTCCAATGAGGCAAGATGAGCTTCAGTTATTAGTTTTTATAATAATTTTATTGCTGTTTCTATGAACTTTGACTTTGCAGGGAGCACTCTGGAAGTAGAAGCAATGGGGAACGCACCACGAACTGCAAAAATTAAGATCATTGGGAGCCACAATCATAGACATCTGGACTGACTGCCAAGAGTTGAAAGAATAGGTGGAGAATGGTATGACTAACTAACATGGGAGATTTACATTTCTGATGGATATTGAGTCTGTAATAAAAATTATGGAAAAAGAACTTTGGCCGGGATTGCTGGCGTAGAGTGGCCTACGCCAGCACTCCCATGAGTCTATCTCTCTTCTCCCCATATGAAAAGACAGCTCTGCCCCTTGTTTTGAGGAGAGAGATAGACACATGGGAGTGCTAGCGTAGGCCACACTCCCAAACAGAAGGCTGCTTCGCTAAAAATTATGGGATAGAATTTTCCAAACTGGCAATATGGTAAAGAATCTGCACACTACACCAATTAATGGTCTAGAAAAGGTTTCATTCATGTGAATCTCACATTTTTAAAAGAGATGAAAAAAAATAATAAAAAAATACTATGTGTGAGGTCCTCAATTTTATGGGAGTATGGGAAAAATCCACAAAAATCTTTTTCCCTTAATTATTTTCTAAGGTCTGTATTTTGAAACAAGATAGGAGCTGTATATCAATCGCTTAAATCTTAGCTTTCCGGGCTAGAAAAGATCAGGAACTGTAACTGTAACGGATTTGGATCCTCTACTTCCGAGCTGCCCCTACTTCCGTGCGCCCCACACATAGCAAGGCAGAAAAGACCGTCTTACCCCCGCTCGGGTATGGGTAAGTCGGTCTTTTTGCTGCCTTGCTGTGTCTGGGGTGCACATGACAGTACAGGCAGCTCGGCAGTAGAGGAGTGTTGGTGTGATCGTATCTTCTATTCTTAGTAGGAGATATTTGGTCAAATATTGTAATTGATTGTATTTCCTTCTTCCCCCTCCTCTATGTATGGTAACCTGGCTGTATCTCCACCTATTTATGAATATGATCGATCTCCCAAGACGAATAAGAAAAACTGGGAGTTTTACCCGAGGACGTAGGCTTCTAAGGAAGATCGAACCTCGTTAATGGTTGCTGTCTTCTCCATGTGTTTATCTATGTTTCTGAACATGGTATCAGAGCTGGTTTGATCCCAATCGATATTCTTGCTCGAGGCTATGGCAAATCTGTTCTTGCTTATTTTTTCGTGGCTGCGGTAAGAAGTTCATGGCTCTTTCAATGCTGTTCATGGTTGTTCGTTCATGCTGCTTTGAACTGTTTCTGTGTGGATCGATTCTTTTCAAGGCTGTTCGTAGTTTTTTTTTTTTGTTGCACAGATTCTACTGCCGATTTGTGTTTGATCTCTGCTATTGGTTCCTGCTATCGTCTTCTTAGATAAGTTCCATTTTACTTTTCTAATTAAGACCTCTGTTTTCTGTATTGGGTTTTATGGCTGGAACCGATCAAACCACCGAGTCTAGTAAAGAAGCTCTCCCTGACTCGACCAAGGCTGTCTCAGATGAAGCAAACAGCCAATGTCTCACTTCTATATTGTTGAATGGGAGAAATTATCTCCCTTGGTCTCTGGCTGTTACTGTTGCTCTTGGAGGCAGATCCAAGCTTGGCCATATTACTGGCCAAATAAAAGCCTCTGATGAGAATGATTCAAAGTTCATGGAATGGCAAGCCAATGATCACTCGGTTATGACCTGGCTTTTTAATTCCATGGAGCCTCACATATATGAGATTTTTGCATATTTAGATACTGCTGCTACTCTATGGGATTCTTTAAAAGAGATGTACTGTCAGGCCGATAATGCATCTCGTATTTTTGAATTGCAACAAGACCTTGCTCGATCCAAGTAAGGACCTAATCAAGGTTTTATTGAACACCTTGGAACCATGAAAAAAAAGGTGGGATGAGCTCCGCCAATATAGACCTTCTACTCAGGTGGTTTCCAATTATGTCAAAAGGGAAGAACAGGATAAGATATTTCAATTATTGGCCAGTGTTAAGCCTGAGTATGAAGATCTCAAGCGTCAGGTCCTTATGAGTTCTACCCTACTATCGTTCTCCTCTGTTTGTTCAATAATACAGAGAGAAGAAACTAGACGTTGTGTCATGCATTCTGAATCCACTACTGAAGGAAATGTATCTGAAAATTCGGCCAATACTGTTACAACCAATGGCAAATAGCAAGGTGATAATAATGGTCGTAATGCTAAAGGAAAGGGAAAAAACCAGGGTTGTGGTCAGTTTCATTGTGACCATTGCACTCGTGATGGCCATACCAAAGACAGATGTTGGGTCCTTCATCCTCATCTTCGCCCAAGCAAAGATAAAGGTCAAGATGCAAAGGTGGCTGCTCAAGCTAACTCCACCGATGTTCAAACTACTCTGGAGACCCTAGCACATCAATTCCAACAGTTTTTACAGAATCATGGACCAACTTTAGCTGGCACGGGCACATTAGCACCTGAATCTGGGAATCTGGCTAAGTCATCTAGTAATGTTCATGCTTTCTCTGCCCTTTCTCGAAATTGCTTTATTATAGACTCTGGTGCCACGGACCATATGTGTAGTTCCCCACAGGTTTTATCCTTGTTGGATACTACTTCTAAAGGACCACTACTTCCTATTACTGTTGCTAACGGAGTACAGGTTCCTACTCAAGGCATTGGGAAATTTTGGATGTTTTCAAATAATTCTGATGCCGTATTTGTTCCGTCTTTATCTTCCAATTTGTTGTCTGTCGGCAAGTATACTAAAGAATGGAATTGCAATGTCATTTTTTCTCCTCAAAAGGTGCTTTTTTAGGATCGTGACACTAGGAGGATGATTGGTGAAGGGCGATTTCAAGATGGTCTCTACGTTCTTGATCTTCATGGTGAGGTGCTTGTTGCAAGGAAAAATGCTGCTGATCTTTCTCGGTTATGGCACTTCCGAATGGGACACCCTTCTGATGGGGTGTTACACACTCTTGACTCATCTTTATCTCATGACTCTAGCAATTGTGATTCTTGTTATTTTGTGAAACAACATAGATTGCCCTTTTCTCACAGTACTCGTCTCAACTAATTTATTTGAACTTGTGCACTCTGATGTTTGGGGGAGTGCCCCTGTTGATTCTAGAGAAGGGTACAAATATTTTGTTATGTTTATTGACAATAAATCACGTGCTACTTGGCTTTATGTGCTTAAATCTAAAAGTGACTTTATTAGTGTGTTTCATGATTTTTGTCATATGATTCAAAATCAATTCAAAACTACCATCAAAGTGTTACGTACTGATAATGGAATTGAATACACCAACAACCCTTTTCAGTCTCTTCTTAACAGTTTGGGGATCATCCATCAAACCTCTTGCGTTGGCATTCCACAACAAAATGGGGTTGCTGAGCGCAAAAATCACCATCTCCTTGAGGTGACTCGGGCACTGCTTTTTTCTGGGCATTTACCCAAAACTTTTTTTGGGCTGAAGCCATCCTCACAAGTTGCTACTTGATTAATCGGTTGCCCAGTAAGATTCTTCGTAACTAGTCCCCTATGGAGATTGTTCATGGTCTGAAATTTTGTATCTCTCATCTCCGCATTTTTGGATGTGTTTGTTATATTCACTCTTAGATTGGTGGTAAACTGGATCCTCGTGCCCGCAAATGCATTTTTGTTGGTTATTCTTATGTTATAAGGGAATATAAGTGTTATGAACCTAATTACATATCTCGTGATGTTACCTTTGATGAAACTCACATGTCTTTCCCTGACATGCATCAAATTCAGGGGGAGAATGGTGTCATTGATTATAGTGACTTTAATGTTGAATTTTCTCCTGTCCCGTTACCTGATGATGAGATTATTCAAGATGATGTTTTAGATAAGGATGTTGACAACCAGACTATTGTTGATAACAGAGACATGACTGGAATAACTCTAGCTCCAGGTTCTCCAGTTCCAACGACTGTTCAACCTGTTCCTATTCTAGCACCTCTGGTTCCTATGCCGGTTCGCAGGTCTGAGAGGATTCCCAAGCCCTCTACTCGGCTTTGGGATTTCACTACTTATCATACCATTCAATATCGTATTCAAGATTGTGTTTGTTACAATAATACTTCTTCAAGTTTTTGGAATTTCTAATCTGCCATTGATTCTCACAAAGAACCAAACAATTTTGTTGAAGCAAGTAAACTTGATGTGTGGATTAAGGCCATGAATGATGAGATTCAGGCCCTTGATCGCAATCGTACCTAGGAAGTGGTTCAACTACCTGATGGGAAGCGAACGGTTGGCTGTCGATGGATCTACAAGAACAAGTATAATAGTGACAGGTCTATTGAAAGATACAAGGTGAGGCTCGTTGCCAAAGGGTACACCCAAACCTATGGTGTCGACTACAAGGAGACCTTTGCTTCTATAGTTAAAATGAACACCGTTCGTGTTCTCATGTCTGTTGCTGTTAACTGTGGATGGCCGCTCTCTCAAATGGACGTAAAAAATGCGTTCCTTCATGGAGATCTCGAAGAGGAAGTCTACATGGATCTCCCACCTGGCCATGCCTTAGAAAACCAAGATGGGATGGTGTGCAAACTTAAAAAGGCCATATATGGTCTCAAGCAGTCACCACGTGCATGGTACAGAAAACTTACTGCTGTGCTTATCAGATTGGATTCAAAAGAGGAAAGTCCGATTCTTCAATGTTTGTTAAAACAAGTGACAAAGGTGTCGTGGTGGTTCTGGTGTATGTCGATGACCTTGTCATTACAGGCAGCAATCAATCTGGAATTAATACTCTCAAGTGGCACCTGAGCAAGGAGTTTGATATCAAAGATCTGGGAAAGCTAAGATATTTTCTTGGCATTGAAATTGCTAGCTCTCAGAAAGGATTATTTCTCTCTCAACGAAAATATGTCTTGGACTTGTTGAGAGAGACTGGTAAAATGGGAGTTAAACCAGCCAGTGTTCCCATGGATTACAGAGGTAAATTCACTACTAATAGTACTCCGTTGCAAGATAAAGGATAATACCAGCGCCTGGTAGGACGTCTAATCTACCTAACCATTACTAGACCTGACATAGCCTTTGCTGTTAGTTATGTGAGTCAATTTATGCAAGCCCCTACAGAGGGTCATATGGAATTGGTTGATCATGTTTTGCAATATCTAAAGGCATCTTCGGGAAGAGGAATTTTGATGCAGAAAAATGGTCACACAGAAATTGTTGGATACACTAATGCTGATTGGGCAGGTAATCCCACGGACAGAAGGTCAACTACAGGGTTCTGTACTTTTGTTGGTGGGAACATTGTTACTTGGAAGAGTAAAAAACAAAGTGTTGTGGCCCAGTCTGTTACAGAAGCTGAATTCCGAGCCATGCCATTTGCCACTAGTGAGATTGTGTGGCTTCGATTGCTATTGAAAGAACTGGGGTGTGACTCATCCTCCGGTCCGACAAAACTTTTTTGTGATAATCAAGTTGCAACTCACATTGCTTCAAATCCTGTTTTCCATGAAAAAACCAAACACATAGAGGTGGATTGTCATTTTGTGTGAGAAAAAGTGCAAGATAAAACTATTGAAACTCCATATGTTTGTAGTAAAGACCAGCTGTCAGACATTTTCACAAAGGCGTTGTCGAAGGGTTCGTTTCAAGATATGGTGAACAAGTTGACCTCCGATGATGTCTTCGCTCCAACTTGAGGGGGAGTGCTGGTGTGATCGTATCTTCTATTCTTAGTAGGAGATATTTGGTCAAATATTGTAATTGATTGTATTTCCTTCTTCCCCCTCCTCTATGTATGGTAACCTGGCTTTATCTCCACCTATTTATGAATATGATCGATCTCCCAAGGCGAATAAAAAAAACTGGGAGTTTTACCCGAGGACGTAGGCTTCTAAGGAAGACCGAACCTCGTTAATGGCTGCTGTCTTCTACATGTGTTTATCTATGTTTCTGAACAAGGAGCCCAACGCGTAATTGATGACCTTGACTCTTTACTTTTTATTTAATTTTCTATTCTGTTTTCTTGTCAAAGCAATAAAAAGTACCTGAAGGTTATAACAGATGACCACCTTAATATTTTGAGAATTAGATCCATTCTCAGAAATATTTATACATGGTAATATCCAAAGTCGAGATATGTATAAAAGAGGAGGTCATAGAAGTGGATTGAGATCAGGATGTATAAACCCGAAATCAGGATTCAGATCGGTTCCGGCCAATTTGGATCTGAATCGGATCGAAATTGGTTCAGAGTCAAGTGGGAATCAACCTGCCTAAACCCTAATTTCCGCACAAGATCGGTGTGATCCGGATCGGCTAATCTTATCTAATTTTTCAAACCTTATTGAGATAGCCTACCTTCGTAAATCGGATCATAGCGATTAGAAGATGTTATCCTAGTTGATTTAATCCGATGATTTATATCCTATAGATTACTTGGATCTTTCAAATTGAATAATTACATTCGTCTGATGCCATTGGTTGTACACATGTCTTCCATCAGCAAAGCTTTTCCTTACCAAAAAAAAAAGGATTTATAATTTTACTTTTTTTCTCTTTTGTTTTATTTTCAAAAGTTATTTAGTATGCTATTTAATGTAAGGGGTAAAAAGGGGATTTTTAAAAAATAAAAAATCATCTAATGTAATATTTAATGCAGTTCTTATGTGAATTGATGAGTTCAGATCTTCTCCAGCGCGCCAGTGAGTACAGCGTACACCAGACAGCCGGAGCTATTTTGACACATGCCCCTAGGATAGCTTCAGCTGTCCTACGCGCATTGAACTCACTGGCACACTGGAGAGGATTTTTTCGTATGAAATGACAGCTTTACCCTCATTGAAAAAACTGCATTAAAGAAGGATATCAAGTTAGACGTCGTTTAAATACTCCCATTAAATTTTAAGGTAATGGGTTGTTGAGTTTGAAGAGATCCAATTTCAGGATCAGCAGTAGAATAATTTCCAGGCTTTAGGCATTGACAAAATCTAATTAGGTAGCCATATATATATATATATATATATATATATAAATAAAATTAGGTAACCAAAATCTAATTAGGTAGCTTCACATATGGACTAATTTCCAGGCTTTAGGCATTGTCAAAATCTAATTAGGTAACCATAAACTAGGAGTTCCATTGGAATATTTAATTTGTCTTAATACCACAACATTCATGTACACACGAAAATTAAAATATTTCCATGTTTGAACTCACAATCTTAGTTTATTTTTTCCTTTTTAATTTTTTAGGTTCAAACTTTAAACAAGACCATGTAGTTCAACATTTCTTGGTCTGAGAAAAAAAAGAACGAATAAATAAATAAATGGGGAAAGACTCAGATCTAAGGGTGTCAAAATCAAACCGTTGAAATCAAAACTGTGAAACCGTTTAATAAATGATTCATTTTTTTAATTATTTATTTTTTATAATAGATGACGTTATTGGGGAAGTCATGTAATAAATGGTTTGGTTATAATTTCAACATTGAGACATTTAATTAAATAGTTTAAACTGAACCGTTTAACCAAAATAGATCGTTTAACACTCTTAGATATACATAAATGTGCCAAAATCAAACAAAAACGTTTACCGAAACTGAATCGAACCGTTAAAACCAGAACAGTAAAATTGTTTAATAAATGGTTCACTTATGGTTTCAAATTGAGATTGTTTGATTAAACAGTTTAACCGAAATTGGACCATTTAACACCCTTACTCGGATGTGGGACAACTATCAGGTTCTATGGTATTTAGATGTGCATGGGGCTATACAAATTAAGGAGCAAAGATGTCGGTATCACCTAGGGTTATCAAAATTCAACCCGAGCAGGTTGGACTGATCAGAATCAGATCGAAAAAAATCAGACTTAAACCGAAGTCTTATCAGGCGGTTTTGGATTTTTGAAAACCGGTATAAAATGAAGCAAACGAAACAAGAATACCTGCAAAACTGATAAAAAAACCGAAATCCCGATTAAACTTTTTGTTCTGATTATTTTATATGGGAAGAAGAACACTGCCTGGTTGTGTGGCCCTTGCACCACAACCCCTGCACCAGCGCAGGGGCCAATGAGGGGATGCGTAGGGGCATCCAATAGGAGGGTTGGGCTGGTCTTTTTCGCTCCCTTGTGTGTGGGCGTAGGGAATGCGACCAGACAGCGTTCTTTCTCCCATTTTATACATATGAATATGAAAAATCAAAACCAACCTGATAGCAACACAAAAAAAAGTTAAAGCCAAACCAGATCAAATAAAAAGGGGCTGAAACCAAATATCACCTTAATGGTTCACTTTGGTTTGAACCAGTTCATGCCAAAAACCGATTCAAACAAAGTGGAACTGGATCGAACCAATTGTTTGACATCTCTAAATTATAATTATCACCACAAATAACGTATAATACGTAGTTGCGCGGTTCAAATTGAATGAACTAAAAGAGCCAAGGGCATACTTAAAATGATTCTGGAAGAAGTGGTGAGCAAAGACATGCATAGCTTAGGCCTTGTACTTATCATGTATTCATGTATGACTTTAAATAGAGCTAATAAGAAGGTAAGGAGTCATGTATGTAGGCTTGTAGCCGACCCATTCAAATAGGATAAGGCTGAGCACTTATTTATTTTTTTATTTTTTATTTTTTTTTATGAACAACAAAAAAAAACAACAAAAAATTTTAACTAATAAAAGGAGGATACATCTATAACCATTCACTTTAACTCACCTAATGTTCTATTTATGTTACAACTATTTACAACCTTGAGAGAGTTAATAGTCATAATCCCATCCAATAACAACCCATAAATATCTCATGGCCAGTTGTACTTGTTTCCCTTGTGATAACATTTTGCCCTTTTTGATTGAGAAAAGTATCTGTGGCTACTGCTGTTTTACCTGTCTGTTTATTTCTAATAATTAATTCTCGCTAATCGCTTTGTATAGGAATCATCAAATTAATAGCAATAAGCCACGTTTGAAGAGGTTCATATACGGAACATCTCGAAATAATACCTGGGGTGGGAGATTCAATTAACCGAGAACCAATGAGATATCTCCTTAGACTGGTCCAAATTTCTTCCTCTTCCCAGCCTCGCTTTCTGCTTCATGCAGACGAGATAACGAAATATGAAAAAGAAATTCTGTTCTCAAACCCAATGGTCCTGCTTCTCAAACTCACATGACAATATAACATGTTAATTAGATTCATGCTCTTTTTTACACAAGTTAATTATTATTGTTGTAGTAGGTAACCATACGATTGAACCACCTGTGGGGGCTGTGGTAGGTGTGTGCCGTGTGAGTGTCGGTCCTCGTGTGCCACCAACTTTGCTCGTGAGTGCAAGAGTTACCCACCTCTTCGTTCCCTTCCCTAGCCTCAGGATCCATTCACCTACCCCATAATATATATATTGAATGGATAAAATATTGACTCTTCAATTAAGGACAAGAGAATTTGATTGCTCAGTTCTTAAAACAACGGTGGGTCTATTTCAATCTACAATGGAAGGCCTTTATGGTTCCTCTAACTAACTAAAGGCCTTAAGAAGGTGACACTACGATTTGTTTTCTTTTCTTCAATTTGGTGTCAAAGCTCAAAGGCGGCTTTCCTTAGGCCCTCATGATAGCCCTTTAAAGGACCATCTCTTTTTGGTGGCTTACATTTGCTGAGGGTAGGGCTGGGACTTCGCATGCTGTACTGATTACTAATCTAAGCTGAATTCCAAGTTAGAACAGAAACCTAAATAATCTAAAATAGAAGACAAAGAGTTATGTGTTGAATGGAACCCACGTTAGTGTATAGGCGCTAGATTAGATCAATTTAATATAGAATAGGTTAAAGGATTTGATTTAACGTGTTTCATCAGCTTCGAAAGTTTTGACGTATCGATCAAGTACCTAACATTTGGTATCAAAATTGGATGCCACATTACGGGTTTGAGTCATGAAAAAAACTACCTAGGAGAGGGCTATCTAGATTATAGTAGGCGGTAAGAAAGGACTACCTACCTACCGCTAGGCAAAAACCATAGAAAAGACTATCTACTGTTAGAGTGAAAGTTACTTAAAAGACTTGATTTAACACGTTCCATCAACTCTAAAGTTTTTAATGTATCGATCAAGTACCTAAGAGAGAGAGAGAGAGAGAGAGAGGAAAAGTAACACAGAAAAAGGACTAGACTCTGGGTTTGAGTCATTGGTCTACTTATATAGTTTTCTATTATATATTAAGTCCTCATCTACCACTCCTTGTGATCTTAGTGGTTTAACCCAACTACAAAATAACCTTTAGTTAGGTGTTGAAATAAAAGCATCAGGAAGAGAAGATCATATAAAGGAAGAAAAAATAAGCCCACCCCACCAACACACCAATTTGGATTCCCAACCCACACACACCCACACAGTCTCAGGCCGCCTTTGTATTATCTGCACCAGACAAGCCAAATGGTGTAATATCTTTGGTGCTTGAAAGGGTCAAACTGGATATGGATGGTCTTTTGTTTTTTTTTTTTAGTTTTTTTAGTGGTTGGTGAAAGGAATTCCACACCACAACCACAGCAACCCCCGGTCCCACAGAATAGTTGTCTTCTTGAAGGAAGCTAGCTAGCATATATGGCTTCTTGTTGTCTTCCCTTTTACACCTCTACTTTGTTGGTACATATATGTTAGGTGGGTTTGGTGGCCTAAGCTTCCAAGTCCCTCCTTTGTCATGATATTTTGTTCTCAGGAGGAGATATTTGAGGGCTGGGGCTTACTTCTCCAATATTAGAGAAGGGAAGAAGACAGACTTGAGGTTCTGTCTTTACATAAGACTATAAGAGTCATAAGTGGGTTTCAAGGAAGAAAAACCAAAGTTGATGACGATGGAATGGCGATGCAGATCAGTGCAAGACAGCCATTGACACATAACAGTACTGTAGGACTTGACTTGGAAGTTTGATCCTCGAAGGAACCAAAGCTTTTTTTGGTGTCTTTTTTTCGTTTCTAAAGTTTGGGAAAGGGATGAGCATCAACCATGGGCGTGTATGAAACATGACTTGAAAATTATCTCCTCCTTTAGGGGGGGGGGGGGGGGGAGGACCCCACCCGAGCAGAGTTTTAAGACAAGGGTGGAATGATCATTGCGCCCTCCTTGTTAGGGGCATTAAGAAACTAGGCCGGGTCAAGAACTGAAGAGGATAAAGATCCACGGAAAAGAGATTCAAAAGTCCTTTCCAATTCACAAGGGTGAAACTGGCTTACAAGGTGAAGCATTCCAAAAGCATATCAAACCATACCAAATCATGATTTCTATAACCAATGTGGGATCATCCCCCCATATGACTGATATGGGATCGTAACAAAGACTTTAGTAAGAGAACTTAATTTGGTCATACTTCGATCATTTTGTACAAATACCACTTCCCTATAACTTTTAACTCTATTCATAAAAGGTTTCTCTTTAATTTTAGGGTGTGTTTGGTTAGTAAGAAAAGAAAAAAATGTTTAAGAAAATAAAAAAGTAAAAACACATAAATTCATCTTTTATTATTATTTTTGTCTTACTAAGTTTTTCTTCATTATCCCAATCATACATGTATTAAAATCCTCTGCAGTGCGAGCCTGAGAGCTCGACACCTAGAAGAAGCTTCATCTAACACTGCGAGCTTGATGCAAGACAGTTTTTTTTTCTTTTCTTCTCGAGCTCAGTACCGTTGGAGGTCACAACTTCCACGTGTCGAGCTCTCAGACCTGCACTGTAGTGCACCGCAAAATTAGGGCACTACAAAGGATTTTTTTCCAACCAAACTTGTACCCCCTCCCCTCCCCCAGAAAAAAGGCAGTAACTTCTAATATCTGAGTTGGATCACCTACCCATGCATGTATGCTTCACGTATAGATAACTAATGACATCTTTCTCACTTTTGCCATAATTTAAGAGTGCATGGAGAGATACTTATAAAAGCTAAAAAGACAGATGCCATCATCTACCATACATGTAGTGTACGTATGTATGGCTTACCCAAAAAAACCTAATGTACACATATATGTGGATAGGTGATCATGGTTCCTTGCATCCACCCTTAGTAAATTCGTTTGAATAAATACATAATAACTTCTAAGAAATTACGTACTTATAGCAATATCTTTGAAACAGAAATGTTTTCTGGATTCTATGAGTTTTGATTGCAGAAAGCTGGAGCAGTTTGAGGGAGACTAAAGACCTTAATTAATAGTTTTCTCAATATTTTATGTTTTTTAACTAAAAGAAAAAGCTCTATTGGTGGATATTTAAGGAATGATGTATATTGGCCACGTGTTAAATTTCATATTCAAATTCCATTTTTTTACCCCATGTATTTGGATTCTCCTTGTATTTTCATCCATACATTTCTTTACAATAATTTTCATTGCATTTCAAAATTTTATTTTGTCAGTTGGTCAACTTCCTTTTAGACTGAAAATCTAAAACTTGATATGTAAGCAAAGGATGATGGGATATATGTGTCAACATTTAAAAAATTTTGATCCTTTCAACTTGTCATGTAACACATACACATGTATTTTTTTTGTTAAAGGTCAGCAAGATGTATATTATAAAAGGAAAAAAATAGAAAAACAAAGAAAGGCTTAAAGTGCCAGAAAGAAAGCCCAGTGGCCTAACGTGTTAGACCATGGCAATCTTACCAAAAACCAGCTATGTAAATCTATAGAAAGGCCGTTCAAGCTCTTTCCAGAATACAGTCTGTTTAATGAAAGGGGGGGGGGGTCAGTCCAACAAATGGTGGCTTTCCTTTTCGCCGCATGATTTGCAAGAGCATCAACGGCCGAGTTTGTTTCCCTGAAACAGTGAGTGATTCGCCACTGGGCGGAGTCAAGAAAAGTAGATGCTTTCCACCAATTCGGCATAAGGTTCCATGGAATCTTGCGAGAAAGAATGGAAGAGACAACCGCTTCTGAGTCACACTCGATCCATAGTTTATCAATGTTCAGCTCACTGGCGTGCTTAACTCCTGTAAAAAATGCCCCCATCTCTGCCATAAAGTTCGACCCCACTCCCTGGTAGTCAGAAAAACATCTCAACACGGCCCCTAAGTGGTCACGAAAAATTCCTCCTGTTCCAATTGATCCTGGGTTGCCCAAGGAAGAGCCATCAATGTTCAATTTCCACCAGCCTCGAGGTGGCTGTCTCCATCTCACTTCTACTATTCTTTTTACCGGCGGCCTTAAAATAGTAACCTTCAGCTCTCTAGCCAGGGTAACCTTTTGTACTGTTTTGACATGCACCCCTTTCCCCCTTGTGCATTCCCCAACTTCTTTAAAGCACAGTTTTGCCAATTTGGTTGGAGATCTTCTCACATTCTCGTGGCATCGTCTATTGCGCTCCCACCAAATATTTTGGCAACAAATAATCAGTAAGGCTCCCCATACCTTAGGGAGGGGCACCACCTTGGCCTTCCTTTGTCCCCAAGAAAACAGCAGCTCAATAGTTGGGAAACCACACCAGGATTGATTAAATGCATAGAGCACCTCCATCCAGACATGGCGCGAGAATACACAGTCAAGGAACAGGTGCTGGATCGTTTCATAGGCGGCATAGCAAAGGTTGCATCTAGAGACCACTGGCACCGCTTTGCGGCACACAATGTGATCAGTGGGAAGCACACCATGTGCAAAATGCCATCCAAACACTGCAGATCGAGGTAGGAGATCTTGTTTCCAAACTGTCGTGACCCAATTAGGAGTAGCTGCCTTAAGCCGCAAAGCCTCCCAAGCAGACTTGACCGAGAACATACCTGTAGTTGAATGCGCCCAATATCTTCTATCTGGCACGTTGTAGCATGTGATCCCACTACCTTGAATTTTATTGAAAACACTTTGAAGCCCAGGATCTGGCATTGCCGGCAGTGCCCATGCCCCTCCCTCCCAAAAATCTGCAACTACTGCCGTTAGATTACTAGGAATGTGGGGAGACTTTGATTATCTAGCCATTTGTCGTACCAGAAACTTATAGAGTTTCCATTTCCAACCACCAATCTCTCAGTCGATTGAACAAACTCCCAAACTCTCTTAAGACCTGGTAGCAGCGTGGATGTACCAGTCGCATTTTTGAGCGACCCATTTGCTTTGATAAGGCGACTTCTCAAGAATGCTACAGAGGTAGATTGATCCGTTTTTATAGTCCATGCAAGCTTAGCAATCAGCGCCAAGTTTAAGTCCCGCAGCCGTCGAACTCCGATTCCACCTTCTTTCTTGGGCATATACAGCCTATCCCACCAGACTGTAATTGCCCTTGAATAGTCTACATCACCTGACCAAATGAAGTTGCAAACCCATCTCTCCATTACCTCTACAATTCCCACCGGCCATAGGTAGATAGAGAAATTGTGAACTAGAATGCTTCCCATTATAGTCTGCACCAGTTCAATGCGTCCAGCCATGGAATGAAGGCGTCCCTTCCAAGATGCTAGCCTTTGTTTAAACTGATCAATCAAAGGCTGAATTATGTCTCTCTTAACCCTACCCTTCATCAAAATCACTCGTAAGTACTTTGTAGGGAAAGTACACACAGGGATTTGGAGCACCGATAAAATTCTCTGTCTTCTAGTAGCAGTGATACGACCAAGGAAAACCTTGCTTTTAGCGAGATTTATCACTTGGCCCGAATACTCCCATAGGTCTCCAGGAAGTGCTTGACACGTCTAACATTTACTAGCTCTACCTTCATAAAGATAAATAAGTCGTCAGCATAAAGGACATGGGAGGGAGTCATCACCTGACGCGGTCCTGCTAGAGCTTTAAGCCATCCTCTATGTCGTAGCTCATTTAGCCCTCTGCACAAAACCTCTTCTGAAAGAATAAAGAGCAAGGGGGACAGTGGATTGCTTTGTCTCAATCCTCTTTCCATCCCAAAAAAGCCAGCAGGTCTTCCATTAATCAAAACTGAGATCCGGGTTGATTGTAGAATTTGGCACACCCAATGAATCCAAGACTGCGAAAATCCAAAGGCATTTAGAACGTCGAACAGAAAATTCCACTCTAAAGTGTCAAAGGCTTTTTGTATGTCTAGTTTTAACCCCAATCCTCCTCCCCTGCATTTAACTTCCATAAGATTTGTTAACTCTGATGCGACCCCAATATTTTCAAAAATGACTCTACTCTTCTGGAAAGCACCTTGCTCAGAGGATATCAGCTTGTGCAAAATGGAGGACAACCTGGTCGCCATAATTTTAGGAATGATTTTAAAAAAGAAATTTCCCAGGCAGAGAGGGCGGAATTGCCCCACCTTGTTGGCGTTCTCTACTTTTGGGATCAAACAAAGAAAGTTGCAAGTCACCCCTTTAGTGATAATACCTTCCCTGAAGAAGCTCTGAATTCCACGGCAAACATCCCTACCAATAATGTCCCAGCACACCCTATAGAAAGTTCCTGGGTAGCCATCTGGTCCAGGAGCACTAGAGGGGTCCAAGTCATAAACTGCAGATCTGTCAGCATAGAGTTATCCAGATCAGACACCAGGGAGGGAATCGCAGAAAGAAGGCCTGCATCTCTAGCAGTCCTCCCACTTTTGAAGAAGTTTTCATATTGCGCCACTAAGTGATCTCCAATCTCCACAGGTTCCTTCAAAACTGATCCATCTTCGCTGACTAGTTCACGAATGTAGTTTTTGGTACGTCTCATTCTAGTTGAGAGATGGAAGTATTTTGAGCATCGATCTCCAAACTTCAACCACTTCTTCTACACATGTATATATGTTACATATGCATATATAAATGTAGGTGGATTTTTATTATCAAATGGGCAATTTGGCTCTCCTCCAGTTGTGGCGAGAGCTGGAGAATCCAGCCCAGCAAAACAAGGGGTGTTTTGGTCATTTCACAGGTGCCCCAGGTGCCCCCCCCCCTTGAAATGACCAAACCCCCTCTGTTTTTTCTGGACTGGATCCTCCAGCTCCCACCATGGCTGAAGGAAACCCAAGTCTTCAAATGGGGTCCAAATTCTATGGATGTATAGACTCTAGGTCTCCTATCAACATATCAAGTTTAAACTCAAACAAAGTTTGCAAAGTGGAAAAGCAAAGCTTGGGACTGCAGTGGGTTGCAAGAACATACACAAATAATAAGTAAATACATGGATGCATGGACATAAATGGAAGGATCATGGTTCTAAGTAGTGGTATTGAATCATCCACATCGGGCAATCCATACCGGTTTTGCAACTTGCTGATCCTGATACTGTGCCAATACCGTATTGGTGACACGATACAGACAAGAGGTAAATCAGTCAGAAAGTCTATATTTAAAGGAGGATCAGGGGCAAATTTGTCCGATACGATTGATCCTTGTCAATATCAATCTGATACCGTATTGGTTCCGATGCATTGATCACGAAATCGGACACCTTGCTAATTCAAACCTTTGACCAATCTATCAAAGGGTCAGAATTATCCACATCACCTTGCCACAAGGCTCAGAATGTTGTACCACTTTGATTAGCTTATCAGAATAGGCCGTGAAAATAAAATTAATACATAAATGCTTGAGTGCTTAAACCTTTATTAAGCTTCTTTGAAAAATGAGTTATAGATGACTTGGGTAATGAGTCATTAAGAATATACTCATACCCTTTATCATGTGGATCGCAAGACTCAAATTGGCTATATCAATAATCAATACAATCATTGAACTTAACGCATTTATCCCGTTTAATTTTTGAGTTTCCATCAATATAATATGGGAGAGCGTAGGGGCTACACGTTGCATGACAACCAATGAGAGCACGTCAACATCTCAGGGCCGGGTTTTCCATTTTTCATAGGGGTGGAAAGATCATTTTGCTCCCACTGTGTCTGGGCGTATCCTGCTGTGCCCCCACAGAACATTTTTCCATAGAATATAAAGAATTGAAGCCCAAATTAAGTATATAGAATATTTTTTTTTGTACTCAAACACAAATTGTGGAAGCCACTCATTGTGGTTGGGAATTTTAAAGTGCCTATGAAGAAGGGATTTTATTATTATCTACATGTTTCCCGAAAATCATGGGAATTGAATGTTTAGACCCAGAGTCCAAACTGGATTTTTTTTTGGTAGAAAAAATCATAGCATATTATTTTGCCAGGTGGAAGATAAGACCATAGAGTATTTTCAGATTGATATTATGTTTTGTCATGTGAAAAGATGATATGAATATTTGGAAAATAGTCCAAGATTGTAGACGCATGTGAAAATTCATACTTAAATATTAGGGTGTCAAAATCAATCTGAAACTTGTTAAACTGAAATCTTGAAATTGTTTAATAAATGGTTTAGTTTTGATTTTAAAATTGAAACCATTTAATTAAATGGTTTGAATTGCACTGTTTAAACCCAAACTATCATGTTTATCAAATGATTCAAATTTTGCTTTAGCCCTCCATATTGTTGAATTAAGTGCATTTTTTCTTTCTCACCTAATCAATCTCCAATTTCATTTACATTTATCTAATTATCTAATTGGAAAATTTTTTCCACCATACAGCAATTTCTCTATCATATAATAATTTTTAAAAATTTTTTCTTTCTTACTTTAAATATGAATGATAGATACATAGAAATTTCTCTTTCACACTAGCGTCATGGGGAACCTTTTTGACTCTTCCCTTATTTTATTTTCTCAGGAGAACTCTTTACTCATCTAAGTAGTGAATTTGCATTTTTACCAAAAAAAAAAAAAAAAAATTTAATAATGAATTGCATGAATGCATGGCATACCACATATATATATATATTTTTGTTGAAACATGGCATAGCATATTAAATAGTATCAACATGTATTTGCATTTGACGTGCTCCCATATTTTGTTCCTTAATTTTCTACTTCTTTTTTAAATTATAGATTTAAGTTATTTAAAACCATATATATTAGGGAATTAGCCTTCAATTGTAGAATGAAGTCGTGAAACTTTTTGACTTTTTGGTGGGACCCATACAAACAGGGTGGCATACAGGATCAGATTCCCCTGTGAGATGGAGTGAGCTGGTTAGCCGTCCATTGACTTGACTTTCATGATATTGATATCAGTCATACAATCATGCAGCTAATAAGCCACTTTGATCGGACCTTTATCTGTTTCATTTTCTGGGCAGCTTCATTTCCACAAGTACCAACTAATAGAAGGGGTGGAAATGATCACCCTACCCTTGCCCGAACACATTGATCGGGTGGAGATCACCCCCTCTATTAGAAGAACTTGGAGAAATAGAGCAGGCAGGAAATGGAGCATATAAAAATACATTTTGATCATGGTCTTAGTGTACAGTATCGGTATCAATCATCGTTGCACGAATCCTACAATATTGGTTTGAATCGGATGATTTTTTTTTTTTTTTTTTTGGGTGTATGTATTGATATCAATGTTGTATTGGTTAGATATCATTATCAGTCATGATTGATACCAATAAGAATCGGCTCTCAGATGTTAGGATCTATGGGTTCGATTGTTTGGCATCTCTCCGGATATATCTTTTCTCAAATTGAAAAAATAAAAAGGGAGAAAGAACGGTACCTAGTCGCGTGTGGTGCGTAGCCCTACCCCTAGACACAAGGTGTGCGCACCGCACGCGACCAGGTATCGATCTCTTTCCCATTTAAAAAAATAGAATAAATTAGAAAGTTAAGTCAGAACCTACTTGTCTAGTAATTTTTCTGCTAACTACTACCTTTATAGTAATTAACTAAAGGGAAAAAGAACTATATGGGGGGGGGGGGGGGGGGAACGCCGAACGTGCGAGCGACACCTTGACATAGAGGGGGGAAAATGACTGCCCTACCCCCATGAAATGCATAAATGCCCATCCTGTTGATGTCTTTGCATGCACGTAGGAGCCACTCTCCCCCACAAAGAACTCTCTCCCTTAAGTAAATCTTTTTAAAATAGAAACTAATAAATGTAAAATAAATTTTGAACTTACATGTCTAGTAATTTATTTTCTTGTCTAATGGATCCAGACAAACTTATTGTTGGAAAACCAAGTTTTCTAACTCAACTTGACTTGTCTTTTAGGAAAACCTGGTGACTTAGTCTTGTCAAACCCAATCAAGACGAGACACATTTTTATAAAATATTCATAAATTAGTAAAAAAAAAAATAAAAAAAAATCAAAGAATCACATATCAATGTATTTTGAGTTTATACCATTAAACAAGAGAAGAGAGATGAGGAATTGAGGGTTTCTTACTATTTTAGAATACAAATTTACTATTTTACTCAACTTAGTTTCTAAGTGAATTGGCTTTATGGCTGTTTTAAAAACGATTTTACTTTCCAATTCTATCATAACTCAGGTAAAAATACCGAGTCTTATTGGACTCGGACAATTTATGACCGAGTCTTGTTATATTTTACCCAGACCTTGGCTAGATTTGGTATGATGTCTATTTCAATTTCAAATTGATCTCATGAAATAGTCAACCAATCGATTTTGGTCAAGAAATTGAAATAGTTCTGGTTGCATCAATATGAAATATTTCAAGAATAAAAAAAAATTCTATTTGGTAATTCAATTTCTAAGAATAGATTCTCTATATTTCTTTAAGAATGGTGGTGGTGGCAACAACAGGGTGGGCAGGGTTGGTGTCACGCCTCTATTCCGAGCTTATGCCACAAGCACAGTCAAGAGGGTGATTAGGATGACACACGTCACCCCAATACCTACTAGCTAGGATCAACGATACAGTGTCCTCGCGCATAATCACCACCAAGGTTCACCCAAATAAATATATTTGAGCAAAAAGGAATTAACTATATTCCAATAATTTTCAAAGTATATAAAGAGCGGAAGCAATATTTACACAAGCAGTTACAGTACGTTCAACCGTTTAAGTGATAATATAATAGTAGTACTGACGTCAGCTGACCATGACATAACTACACAAAACTATAATAAGTTATTACAGAAAGAGTTTATAACAGGCACAACACCCCAAAAGAATAAAAAATAAGAGTCAACACTCCAGAAACATCAGTGCCCATAGGCACAATCATCACAAGGGCAACCATCGCCGTGTTCTTCTGACACGTATTCAGGTTCCTCTGTTCCAATACAATCATACTCTGTCGACTGCACATCTAGGCAGGCCAAGTAACCATCACCTGCATCAAAATCTAAAAATTGTGTACACAGGGGGTTAGCTCCACTGAGCCAGTGAGGGGAAAGGGGAATGCACATACACACAATCACACATAGTCCATGATGCATGAGATGTTAAATACATATTTTCTATCTAGCAAACAGTCTAAGTTATGGTATATGCTATTGTGATAACTTGAGAGACATTGAGGGTCACTTATCCTATCGCCCCAGTGAAACCTCAATTATCACAAGGGACCTACTCCGGTAGAAGCCATCATGACCACCTAGTGGTAGACCCCGATAGCCATCACTACCCTTGTCCTGGCCTCTCCCATCTCCAAAGACCACAGGTGCTCAGACTATTCAACACCTAAACCCCTGTTGGCAAGGGTCGTAGCACAAGGGAGTATAAACCCTAACCACAGATATACTACATGCATTTCTATCATCTCGAGAGGTATTCCGGGGGCATCAACGTCCCATTCCATTTAGCACCCGGGTACCAGCACGGCATGACGCATACAGATCAGGATGGCAAGCAGTAATAATGATAAGAATTTCTGGGGCCCTCGCCCCGGCAACTCTCGGCACCGTAACCCGATATATCAACGTAAAGCATCACATCAACATTGCATCAATCATATCCGACATGATTTTATATGCAAATGAAACATGGCAAGAATGAATGCAAACACATAATAATTATATAATTCCTATGATTACATCTATACATATATATGTCAGACCCAATCATCACCCAAAACCTACTCACCGCTTGCTTGATTGTTGTTTGGTGAAGTTTGATCAAGTGCACGTACTCCCGTATAGACTCCAAGGTCTGAGAATGAGTGAAAGTAGCGTTAGGAGCATATAGGTGGGTCCCACAAAGGATCCCAATAGAATAAATGAGGTTTGGGTCAAGACAACAGGAACAGATGAAGGAACGAAGCCAGACAGGTGAATCCGTTTAGGTCATGCCCTGAAAATATATGGAAGAGACTCACGGGCAGATGCGGAACATGAGTCCGCTCGTGGATCCGTCCCAACCCTGAGACACGCCTGAGAGCAACTTAAGGATTCTGGGTTTTGGCGGATTCACTTAGGTGGGTCCGCTCGTAACTGTGCCCAAAAGGAAAGCCAGATTAGGCTGAATGGACTAACGAACGGATACACGACAGTGAATCCGGTTGTTCATTCGTTGCCCTTCCTTTGGAAAGCTGCGAAGAGCATCACCTCCAGCCCTTCATTCATGGATCCATAAGGGTCCTGGGGTTGGGAAGGTGAGCTCAGACCTTCGTTGGAGGTCCAGTACATGAAGTCCAACACAAATCTTAGCGGGTTTAATAGATTTGGATCCATCTCCAGGGTTCTTCCCAAACCTAACTGGGTTTTAAATGCTTGAACAACATAAGGTCATTCAAGGTTATGAATGCACCAAGAGGAGGCATTATAGGTCTCAAAGGGAATAATTAATAAAGTTTGATAGGTTCCCAAGAGAACCCCCAAGCTTGGAATCGATCCCAAGGGGATCTCCAAACTCAGAAATAGAGAAGGGAAGAGGTAGGTGAGGTCATTTACCTCAAGGTTGAACCAATTAATGTCTTCCTCCTCCATAGCCTATCAAAGCCCTTCTTCTCCAAGCCTTCAATGCTTCCATAGCTCCAACGTTTGGGTAGGTAGAGAAGTGAATCAGGTTTGAGGGTTAAGTCTAAGTTTTAAGACTAATGTTCCTCCTTAAGGTCTATTTGGTCTGAGGCTTAATGAGTCAAATCTCATTAAAAGACTTGTTTAGCCAATGGGTCCACCCAATGGCAACCTACAAACCAAGGAAAGACAAGGATGAGACCGACCTAATCCAAAAGGCTAAACTAGAGTGTCCGAGGTACGGGGTGTAGGTCCCATGCAAGTAAAACACACAAAGACCAAAGATAGCATGGGCGGACTAACGGGTGGATTCAGTCTTGGTGAGTCCGCTTGTGCGTCCGTTGCTGCTGTAAAAGCAGAAACATAAGGAATTTGATCGGGCTTTAGCCCACACCTCAAGGTCAACTAAAGTAAGGTATAGTATCATTTGAAAGGTTAGTGTCTTACCCCTCGGCCGTCACGATGTGTCCTTTGTGATCCTGGATAGCTTCCCGATCGCGATATTGAACTCATCGCCAAAGGAGGTAGCTAGCTGTCGAGACACGGGGAATGCCTTTTGGTACTCCTCACTTTGTGGACTCGTGCTAGGAGGATGATCGACGAAATCACCATCGACAAATCTTCCCCACTGTCAGTTAAGGAACCTCTCCTCCACAGGCAGGCCCGTGATATGGTCAATGATTTTGTGACTAGGTTTGACCACTAGTGAAAATAACTCACCAGCATACACAGCAGCAGAATCTACACGTCACACGAGAGAAAATCATTATTAAATAATAAATCCGGGCGTAGGTGTAACATCCTCCCCACCTTACAAAAATTTTGTCCCCGAAATTGTCGTACCTTGCAGGAATCCAAGGGAAGGGTACTTTGCTCGCATTTCCACCTCAGCTTCCCAGGAGGCTTCTTCTTCCTGGTGGTTGCATCACTTCACCTTCACATAATGAATGGGTCGGTTGCGGAGATTCACCACTTTACTGTCCAAAATCTTCTCAGGCTGTTCTTTATAGGACATATCTGTTGCCAGTTTTGGTGGTTCCTGAGCTAGAATATGACTGGGGTTATGCACATACTTCCGCAACATTGATACATGGAAGACGTCGTGCATATCATCTAAGGATGGTGGGAGTGCCAACCGATAAGCCACCGGTCCAACCTTTGCAAGAATCTCATAAGGCCCAATATATCTCGGGCTTAGCTTGCCCTTCTTGCTGAACTGCATCATGCCTTTAGTAGGCGACACCTTAAGAAATACTTTGTCACCAATGAGGAAGTCTAGATCTTTTCGCCTTTGATCTGCATATCCCTTCTGCCTAGATTGGGCGGCTTTAATTTGCTCGTGTATCAAATCTACCTTCTCACAGGTCGCTTGGATTAGTTCCAGCCCAAGAATGCGCCGCTCACCTACTTCATCCCAATACAAGGGAGTTCGGCACTTCTTCCCATACTGTGCTTCAAAGGGTGCCCTCCCGATAGTATCTTGGTAACTGTTGTTATAGGCAAACTCGATAAGCGAGATGTGCTCATCCCAGCTACCCTGCATATCAACGGCACAAGCTCGAAGCATGTCTTCTAAAGTCTGTATTGTTCTTTTTGACTGACCGTCAGTCTGTGGATGGAAGGCAGTGCTAAAGCTTAACAGGGTACCCATAGATCTCTGGAATCCGCCCCAAAATTTGGAAGTAAACCTGGGATCCCGATCTGAGATAATGCTAACTGGAACTCCATGTAGGCGAACCACGTTATCAATGTACAAGCGGGCCAGTCTATCCATAGAATAGGTGACTTTGATTGGGGTGAAATGAGCTGTCTTCGTCAACCTATCCACAATAATCCATATAGCATCGACGCCCCTAGACGCCCCTAGGTGGGTAATCCTGTGACGAAGTCCATAGTAACATGCTCCCATTTCCATTCCGGCATGGGCAATAACTGTAACAGGCCATGGGGTCATTGTCTATCTGCTTTCACTTGCTGACAGGTGAGACATCGGGCTACATATTCGGCTACATCCCTCTTCATTCCACTCCACCAGTAATGTCCTTTCAGGTCCTTGTACATTTTAGTACTACCTGGGTGAATCGAGTAGGGAGATTCATGTGCCTCTGCCAACACTTTCTTTTTTAGCTGATCGTCCTTGGGGACACATAGACGATCTTTAAACATGAGTACGCTGCTATCTGTCAATGTAAAGTCCAAATCACATTGCGTGTCACCCTAGATAGCTTTAATAATCTCCTTAAAATGTTCATCTGAAGGTTGAGCAGCTTTAATCTTTTCAACCAAGGTTGATTGCACCGACAAAGCTACTAAAGATAGGGTAACACCCTCTACCAATAGCTCCAAATCTATCCTTCTAGCTTCTTCTACAAGCTCCTTGCTGACAACTAGGGATGTGATAGATAAGGTCTGTGATTTTTTACTGAGAGCGTCTGCCACCACATTTGCTTTACCAAGGTGGTAATGAATGGTACAGTCATAGTCCTTCATGAGCTCCAACCAACGCTTCTGTCTCATGTTAAGTTCCTTCTGAGTAAAGAAATATTTGAGGCTCTTATGGTCGCTGTAAATCTCACTTTCTCTCCATACAGATAGTGTCTCTAGATCTTAAGAGCAAAGACCACAGCTGCCAACTCTAAATCATGAGTTGAATAATTTCTCTCATATTCCTTCAACTGATGAGAAACGTAAGCTATCACTTTATCACCTTGCATCAAAACACAGCCGAGTCCTATCTTCGACGCATCACAGTAGACTACCATTCTCCCAGTACCCTTTGGTATGGTAAGCACTGGAGCCAAAATCAACCGTTGCTTCAGGTCCTGGAAATTCTTTTCACATTCATCTGACCACTCGAATTTTACTCCCTTTTGGGTCAATCGAGTCATAGGAGCAGAGATTTTTGAAAAGTTTTTGATAAATCTCCTATGGTAACTGGCCAGACCAAGAAAACTATGAATGTTTGCTACATTCTTAGTTGTCTCCCAGTCAACTACCTACTGTACCTTGCCTGGGTCAACTTCAATACCCTTCGCAGAGGCCAAATGGCCTAGAAAAGCCACTTGTTGTATCCAGAATTCGCACTTGCTAAATTTAGCATATAACTACTTTTTTCTCAAGCGTTGAAGCACAAATTGAAGATGGTCAGCATGTTCCTCTTCACTCTTGGAATAGACCAGAATATCATCAATAAATACAATAACGTATTTATCCAACACATCATGAAACACCCTGTTCATCAACTCCATAAAAGCTGTCGGGGCATTGGTTAGCCCAAAAGACATAACCAAGAATTCATAATGACCATATCGCGATCTAAACGCGGTCTTACTGATGTCACTACCTTTGATCTTTAGCTGGTTATACCCTGAGCGAAGATCGATTTTAAAGAATACCCTGGCACGTTGCAACTGGTCGAACAAATCATCGATCCTAGGCAATGGGTACCAATTTTTTATTGTAAGCTTGTTAAGTTCATGGTAGTCAATGCACAGACGCATACTACCATCTTTCTTCTTTACAAACAATACAGGTGCACCCCACGGGGAAACACTTGGTCTGATGAATCCCTTCTTTAACAGATCATTTAGCTGTTCCTAAAGTTCCTTCAGTTCTGATGGGGCCATTCTGTACGATGCCTTTGATATTGGAGCAGCTCCGGGTATCAGATCAATCATAAATTCCATCTCTCGATCCGGTGGTAACCGTGTGAGGTCTTCTGGAAAGACATCAGGGAAATCTCTTACCACGTTTATCTCTTCCATCGGTGTAACCTTAGCTTCAGTGTCCACTACCAAGGCTAAGTAACATTGGCAACCTTGTGCTAAGAGCTTCTGGACCTGGAGAGCCGATATGATTTTTTTTTTTGGATGAATAAGAGCCAATATGATTGGGTTCTTGGGCTTCTTACTTTTGTTACCCTTGAATATGAACTCATTATCCTCTCCTATCCAGAAGAGTATCTTCCTTTCTGCACAAATCAGACTAGCTCCGTGTGTGGATAACCAATCCATTTCCAGAATTACATCAAAATCTTTCATGTCTAGGATGATCAAACTGGCCTTGAGCCCATCGTCGCTTACTTGAATAGGGCAAGAGAGAAAGGATCGGTCAAGCTCAACTTTGCTTTCAGTCGGTGTACTAACCGTCAACTTTTACTCCAGTATAACCGATTCAATAGGTAACTTCTCGACAAAGGAGGGGGATACAAAGGAGTGTGACACCCACAAATCAAATAACACATAAGCAGGTAAGGAGCACACAGAAATTATGCCTGATAAACACTGAATAGACAAATATGATAAACTCAACTAAATAGATTTGACTAAAGTGATTGAGTGTAGTACCTGTGATAACACCAGGGTCAGATTGGGTTCCTCATGAGTAACAGAATAGACTAGCCCCTGAGTCTTGCTCACTGGAGAGGGAGAAAGTGGGTGAACAGCAGTCCTTGCCAGGGGTGGTTTAGAAGTCACAACCGGCCATGAACCCGATTATCGCGATTGTGGACAATCCTTGGCCATATGACCAGACTCCTTGCAGTTGTAGCAGATAAGAGTCTGAGCCCCATAATGAGAAGCAGGTATAGATTTAGGCACTTGAGCCAAATCAGGTCTACGAAATTGAATCGGGGCTACATTGGTATAAGACCCTCTTCTTTGGAACTTGCTAGGTCCCCTAGAATCATGAGATGGCATCAGCCTCCTGCCTGCCTGGATAGCCCGATAATTCGCCCTCTACTGATCTTCTATCAGCTTAGCAGCTTCCACCACCTCTGCATAGGTGGGGTACTTGTGCAACACCACTGTAGTACTCAGACTAGGTCTAAGTCCTCTCTCAAACCTTCTTGCCTTCACGTCCTCAGTTTTCAAATGGATCGGAGCAAAATTGAAATACTCCTCAAAGAGTTGTTGGTATTCAAGGACTAATTTGGATCCTTGACTGAGGTTCATGAATTCAATTTTCTTCTTTTCCTGGAAGTTTCTTGGAAAGTAGTTCTCGAGAAAAGCTTCCTTAAATTGAGCCCAAGTAGCATTGGGATATTTTGCACAGAAATGATCCTTCGAGGAACGCCACCATACATCAGCGTCACCTCGGAGTTGGAAAGTAGCACATCGGATATTCTCGAGATGATTGCATGACAGTACTTCAAAGATTCTCTCGAGATCCCATAGCCAAGTAGCTGGGAACATCGAGTCATGGATCAGCTTGTAAAAAGTGGGAGGATGATGCTTTTGAAATCTCTCGGAGAGTTTGGAGGCATCTACCCATTCCGGTACCATATTTCTGACAGGTAGGGTAGCCGGAGGAGGGGGAGGTGGATCTTGGTTTACTTGTGCTGCAGGACTTTATTAGCAGCCGGCCCAAGAGGAGGAATGATGGGAGTGACATTAGCTGGGGGATTTGGGACTCCATGTACCTGAGGTGGTACTCTTGGTCCTTCCCTACCAGCATTTTGAAGCTGGGCAGTCACATCACGCAAGCACGCTGCTCATTTTAGGAATTTCATTGTTCTCTCCGCATATCACGAAGAATATTCCCCAAGAGCGCTGTGACATCGGCATTAATGCTCACCGGAGGAGGTACAGGCAAACCTTCCTCCGAAACATCATCGGCGTCATCCCTAGGAGGGGAACGATTTTGGTTATGAGTATTGACCATGTTTTAGCACCTGATTACATTAGATGCCTCACATATTAGCACAAGAAAGAGAGGAATAAGCATAATATAGAGAAAGAGCACATAATTTGCACAAGAAAATGTGTGTCCCAACACACGGAGGCAACAATAATCCTACGAAGGAGGCTGAGCCCAAAAATATGGGCCAATGGCCCTTTAGAACATGAGTGGATCCACAAGCGGATCAACAACTCTGAGTTCGGTCGTGAGTCCGTTCAAAAATTTAATCGGACGGACTATGGGCAGATGCGGAACTTGAGTCCGCTCCTTCGTCCGTTCTCAGGGTGGTCACAGGCCGAGAGGAAAGGGGTCAAACGGATTAACGGATGGATCCTCGTATTGTGGTCCCGTTTGTTTGTCCGCTCAGTACAAAAGACTAAAGGTTAGAGTCTACAGGCTCAGCGGTTCCACGAGAGGATTCACGATTAGTGAGTCCGTTCGTGCGTCCGCTCAACAGATTTTAACAAAACAGAAACCGCTCAGTTTAGTTTCATGTTTTGGGGTGGTTAGTTAGGAGCGGGAGAACAGAGCAAGTGTGCCCAAGCTTCGTCTGCTCGAGTTTCATTGCCTCAAAGGCTGTGGATTTGGCTTCTTTAACCTCAATCCCCCTCTTCCTTACTTTAAGGTAAATGATTCTCTTCCTCCTTGGGTTCTTAAACTTGTTTTAGTTTTTCTCTTAGGGTTTTTGTTCATGTTTTCTTCCCTTTCCCTTCACATTGTGTTGCATTGTTTGAAGATATATGCAGACATCATTTTCTAGTTCCCTTTGCCCTTAATCTACTTGTGAACATGAGTGTAACCATGTACACCACCATCGAATTGGGCTAGGGTTAGCCAAACTCTTGCCAAAACCGGATTCTCCCATTTGTTTTGATGGTTTGGTTTTAAGGCATAGGGTTTAACACCTATTCTCCCCACCTTATATGGGTTTATTGTAATAATTTGATCTTTCCTTTGCTTTCTTTCTTTTTTTTTTTTTGAGTCTTGCTATTGTCCCAATAGAAAATGAGAAAATTTTCCTATTTTGTCTTTTAAGAAGGAGTTATCTAAATTCTTGGATGCATTTGTATACATTATCTTTAAGTCCCCCTATTTCATTAGCATTGGCGTGGTCTCTTACTCACATTTGTTCTTTGTTTATTTTATGTGTAAATTATTTAGGTGAGAAGGAATGGCTCCCAAGACAAGGAGTAATAGGGCTCCTGCAGTTGCCGCAGCACCAGCACCGGTTCCGGCCCTGGTACCATTCGATGCCAACCTAGTCATGTCCGCAGAGGCTGAAGTCTTATACGCCCAAACACTGCAAGAACGACAAATTGAGATAAGAAGGGATGCCATTGTCGAAGAGTTAGCGGCCTTTAAGGTAGGGCCAAGGTTTGAGTATCTAGAGTGGTCCAACATGTTGGTTCTACCCTGACACTACTACTCCAAGCTAATTGGGCATTTCTATGCCAACATGACTGTGGTGCAAGAAAACATGGAAATGCTCAGGATCAATTCCTTTGTGAAGGGGGTCCACATCACCTTCAATGAGGTAGAGCTGGGGGTAATTCTAGGAATCAGTTCCATGGGTGCTCGAGTGTATCATCCGTCTGCCAGAGATCCCTTGTCCTGCATGTTTTTGGTAGAGTATGAACACCTGTATAAGACCATGACCAATGACAGGCATGACAGTCGGGTGAATCTCACCAAGTTTGGCTATTCTCAAAGGATTTTGACTATGATAGTCAAATCAAACCTGGTGCTAGTGAAAGGACACAACACCGAGCCTTCTCTCATATCTACCACCTTGGGGTATTGTCTTTACCGAGGACAGCAGTTAAGTCTCCCTTTTGTCATCATCAAGCACATGGAGCAAGTACTCTTCAAATCTAAGATTGAGAAAACCCTTCCTTACGGGAGGCTTCTAATCCGCATCTTCCAGTACTTTCAGGTCAACCTGAGTGATGAGCCACCATACGAAAGTTTTAAAGAACCATTTGGGAAGAACTCCCTGACTCGCATGAGGATTATAGTCACCACTAATAGCGATGGGGAGCCAGTGGTTCCAATAGGTGGTGGGGGTGCAGGTGCAGAGGCCAGTGAGGATGATGAGGAAGAGGGACCAATCCAGTATGCTATTGTTGCCTCCAATTCTGGAACCTCAGAGATGGTTGCAATTCTGAGTACCCTAAATTAGATGAACCTTAACATGACCCGGCTCAATTCAGACATGTTAGAGGGTTTTGCAGGTGTCCATGGATAATTTACTTCGTACAACCATTGCTTGGAGAGGATGGAGAAGGACATCCACAACATCAATGCATACCTCCACTATGAAGGTGGTGATGACGAGGAGGAGGACAATGATGGTGGAATGGGGGATTAGACCCCAATTTCGATGGAGTGTCTGTGGCTTTTTATAAGTTCAGTTCTTTTATGGTCTGTGGAAAGTCTGTGAACAATATTTTTATTTTGTTGTTTACTTACTCTTCTCTTTTATTTTAGCTTTTCTCTCCCCCTTTTTTTTATTGATAATGTAAATAAGGTTCTACTAGCTGGAATTTTGGAACTTTGTCTTTTTGGGTCTTTATGTGGTTGTGCTCGCCTTTTCAGAAGGTTGAGCAACAAACAGCTGGCAGTGTTCAGGACTTACCCATTATATATATATATATATATGTATATACTTTATGTGGTTGTGCTCGCCTTTTCAGAAGGTTGAGCAACAAATAGCTGGCAGTGTTCAGGACTTACCCATTATATATATATATATATGACTCTTAACTCTCATGTTGACCTTGTTATGTGCTATGTTTTCGTGTTGCTCCCTAACTTGTCCTCTTCCTATGTTCTGCACACATTCCAATTATGCTTGTTAAAAGCTTTTAATTAGACCCTATTGTGTAAAATAAATCAAGAGCCTTTGGTGAACCATGTAAATTCACCTAGAGGGGGGTGGTGAATAGGTGAAGTTAGTGAAAATAGTGCAGAAATAAAATAATTAATAAAACTAAGCAAGTAAATTGCAAAAGTAACACAATCATTTATAGTGGTTCGGCCAATTATGCCTACGTCTACTCCTCTCATCTTAGAGAGAATTCCACTAATAAGAATCTTGAGAATGAGCAAGAGAACTCATACAACTGTTGATTAGGAGCAAGATGATTCACACCACCAACTACTCTTGATTAACGAGCAAGAGGATTCAACACAATTAACTACTCTTGATTTCGAGCAAGAGGACTCACAACATATAATAATGAGAAATTTACTAAGTAAGGATTACCTCAACCTTAGTGAATGTGTAGCTAACTTCCACTTTGGAGCTTTAATGCTAAGTGAATATAATTAGCTAGAGAGGGAAGTGAACTTGAATGGCTTGATGAATGAATGCTTCAACACTTTGAATGTTCAAGTTCGAATGTCTTTGCGATGCTTTTGATTAGCCTTAATTGATTGTAATTAGTCCAAATGAGCTTACCTATTTATAGGCAAAGGTGCTCAAAGCATCTAAGGTTCATTACCATTTTTGGACATAATTCTATCCTAATCCGGTATGTCGTTTCCCAATTCAGTATACCGGATCATGGAATCTATCCGTTGACCAACGGTTAAATCCCAACAGTCTTATTGCAATTCGGTGTATTGGATTGGGATTCGACATGCCGAATTGGGATTCGGTATGCCGGATCAGCTGATTTTGCTGAAAATGGCTAAGTCCAAGTTTAGACAAGTATGGGGCCATTTGCTTGGTTAAAGTCTTTGTAAAAACACTTCCTAGGGTCACTCTACATGTATGCATGTGTGAGTGTGTGCATTACATATGGATTTAAAATTTAATTACATCTTGATACAAAAAAACACTTAATCACATGCTTTAAAACTCTTGTATCTCAAAGAGATGCTTGAACATGGTCTTTGAAACTAGTCCTTCTCTCAGTCTTTTTCTTCACACCATTCTTTGATACTTTGTCTTGGTTCAACAAGTTTGTATAAGCTCCCCCTTACTTGATGCTTATTTCTTGTAAGGTCTCTATACAATATAACACAAGTTAGTTCAACTAACTTATTTGTTATCATCAAAATCATATAAGGTGATGTATGAATTTTACCCCAACAATCTTCCCCTTTTTGATGATGACAAATAACTTAGTATCAAATATTAAAATATCAAGATAGTATCAAGAAACACACAATTTGCATTAATGAAAGACTTATATTGACTTGCATTGATTAATTGAAATGAAAAGGTTTACGTAGCATTAGCAAAACATAGTCAGAACATAAATCCAAATTCAAATTCAAAACCCAATTTCTCTCCCCCTTTGGCATTATCAAAAAGAGATAAGGGAGGAAACAACAATAAAGATTACTCTGGAGGGACATTTGGATCTTGAGAGGACATCCCCAGAAATGGAGGGATAGAGGGAATAACTCCTTGAGGTGCAACGCCATGAGAGGCGCCGGCTTGAGGAGTAGCTCCCGGTGTGTCAAATGGTAGATGTCCAAGATTAAGAGACAAAGATTGAATTGCTGTAAGTATACTCGCTTGTGTAGAATTAAGGGAATGAAAACCGGTCTTCATCTGTTGGCGGAGAGTAGAAACATCGGCTTGAAGGTGTTGTTATCCCATTTCAAGTTCCACCAACCGAGTGTTTGCTTCATCTATATACTCATCAATGTTGGAGATCCAATCTTGATACGCATCCGGTAAAAAGCATTGTTGACGTTGTTGATGTCTAGGTGGAACATCTTCTTCATCGCCTGATTCCACAAGAGGGTCCGGAATATTGAGATTGTGAAATGAAATTATGAAAATGGGCTGTGAGGTTTCGGATGATTCCACTTCACGAGAGAGATCAATGTCAAAATGATTGAAAATGAGGGTGAGAAGACGTCCATAAGGAAGATTGGTCTTCCGAGATGGCTTTGCAATATGTTCCATGTATCGCATCATGAAGTAAGGAAAGCAAGTTTGAGTACCGGTGGAGACACAAAAGGTGAGGTATGCTTGTGGGGTCAAGCACTTGCTCCGGTCACCTCCTCTTGGAATGAAATTATGTTGAATAATATAAGATATGATATGAGGGATCATCTTGAGGCGATCGATCGAAACGGAAGTTTCATTTCCTTGATATTCGGTAAGAATGTTGGAGTAGATCTCTTCATGATTGAAAATTTCACCAAAATTGGAGTACTTTGGATTCCAATAAATACAAGGGCCGGTATTAGGAACTTGAAGCAAGGAAGTAAGATCATCAAGCGAGAGTTCAATGGTGATGCCATTGACAAAGGAAGTAAGCTTCAATTCGTTGGCCATGCCACTACATCGGAGATTGTTGTAAAAATAACGAACAAGGGTGGGGTAGCAAATCTCCGGAGGGTGAAGAAGAGATTCCCATCCTAGAGCTTGAAATAAATCATGGAGATGAATACCTTCAAATGAAGTGGTGTCAACGGAACGACCTTATTCAATTTTTCTTGAAGCGAACAATGGCCAAGTAGCAAGAAACTCTTGAGAAAGAAAGTGTTGAACGGGCTGATTTTCTTGATGAGAAGCTCCTTGAGATCAAGAAGAAGCTCCCCGAATAGGAGTAAATCGTCCTCCTCCTCGCCATCCACGCTTGGAGGCTGGTTCTTCTCCGGTCATAGGTGCTTTTCCTCTTTGACTCATATTGAATAATAGTGGAAAAAATGAGGGAGAGTGTAAAGTTGAGTATTGGAGTAAATCACACTTGCTTGGGGTTAATGATAGATGAATAGTGAAAAGTAATGCCAAGAGAGGTGAAAAAGTGGGGTATATATAGGCACAAAGTAGTCTTTCAACGGCTAAAAAAATAGTCACTTGACCTTATTCGGTATGCTGAATCAGGATCCGGTATACCGTTTCCTGGCCAATGGCTACAAACGGCTAAAAAAAATTTAAACTGATTCGGTATGCCGAATCCGATAAAACAGCACAATTACATTTGAAGGTAAAAAGCCACTGTGGGTGATTCGGTATGCCGAATTTGGAATCGGTATGCCAAATCGGCTGTTTCAGAAATAGGTCAATTTTCAAGCAAAACAAAATATGTACAAACAAACTTTAATCAAAGGGATTGCATAACCCTAGGTCTCTTCTAAGAGAGCAGAACCTCTCTTCACTCCAGGGTTTGGTGAAGATATTTGCAAGTTGCTTCTCGGTCTCAATATAATCAAGACGAATTTCACCTCTTTGAGCAGTATCACGTAGGAAGTGATGGCGGATGTCAATATGTTTAGCTCAAGAGTGTAAAATCGGATTTTTATTGAGATTAATAGCACTGGTGTTATCACATTGGATTGAGGAAGTGAAAAACTTAACCCCAAAGTCTTGGAGAGTTTGCCTCATCCATAACAATTGTACACAACATCGTCCAGCGGTGATGTATTCAGCGTCGTTGGTAGATAGAGCAACTGAATTTTGCTTCTTACTAAATCATGAAACTAAGCATGATCCAAGAAAGTGACAAGTTCCACTTGTACTTTTTCGATCAACATGACACCCGATAAAGTCGGTGTCAGAGAAGCTAATAAGGTCAAAGTCATTGTCCATAGGGTACCATAAGCCAATGCTTGGAGTTCCTTCTAAGTGCTTAAAGATTCTTTTTACAGTACTCAAATGGGATTGCATAGGTTGGGCTTGAAACCTAGCACAAGCACAGACACTAAACATAATGTCCAGCCTACTAGCCGTTAGGTAGAGTAAGCTACATATCATGCCTCTATACTTAGTTGGGTCAACTGGGATGCCATCTTCATCCTTAGACAGAGTTACAGATGTACTCATTGGAGTACTAGATGACTTTTGTCCATTGATGTCAAACTTCTTTAATAATTCTTTAAGATACTTAGTTTGACTAATGAAAATCCCATTAGGGGTCTATTTTATTTGAAGTCCTAAAAAGAAATTCAATTCACCCATAGAGATTCATTGGTAGATTAAAAAATAATGTCATCTACATTTATTTGAACTAGAATTAAATCATTATTTTTATGTTTCACAAAGAGAGTAGTATGTATCTTACCCATAGTAAAACCATCATCAATTAGGAACTTACTCAGCCTGTCGTACCATGCTCTTGGAGCTTGTTTCAAGCCATAAAGAGCTTTCTTTAACTTGTAGACATGGTCAGGATGCTTTGGGTCTTCAAATCCAGGTGGTTGAATGACGTGTACTTCTTCATTGATGAAACCATTTAAAAATACGCTCTTCACGTCCATTTGATATAACCTGAAATTCTTATGACAAGCAAACGCAAGCAACATTCTAATAGATTCTAGTCTTGCTACCGGTCCGTATGTCTCATCAAAGTCAATACCTTCCTATTAGTTATAGCCTTGGGAAACCAGTCTAACTTTGTTTCTAGTGATATTACCATCTTCATCAAGTTTATTTCTAAAAATCCATCTAGTTCTAATAATTTTGGTGTTAGATGGTCTTGGCACCAAGTCCCAAACTTGATTCCTTTCAAATTGATTGATCTCTTCTTGCATAACAATTATCCAATTACTATCTGAAAGTGATTCTTTGATATTCTTGGGTTCGATGGTAGAGTTGAAAGCCATATTGGAACAAATATTTTGGATTTTACTCTTAGTTTGTATACCTTTATCAAGGTTTCCAATGATAAGGTCAAGAGGGTGGTCTTTAACAGTTCTAATTTCTTTGGGAAGTTGATGTACTTGATCATTAGGTTCATCTAGAGTGACTTCTTCAACTCTCTTCCTAATTTTAAGTACTTCATCCTCATCATCTTCTTCTAGGTCTTTATATTTTTCTTTTGCTATCGATTCATCAAATTTAACATTCATAGATTCTTCCACAACTAGTGTTCTTTTATTAAAAACTTTATAAGCTCTACTACTTGTGGAATAGCTTAGAAAAATACCATCATCGGCCTTTTCCTCAAACTTTCCTAAGTTGTCCTTACTGTTAAGAATAAAACATGCACAACCAAGCACTAAAGTAATCAACTTTAGGAAGCTTATTATGAAAAAGTTCATAGGGGGTCTTTAACAAAATAGGTCTTATCAAAATCCGATTTAACACATAACAAGTTGTGTGAACAACTTCGGCCAAAAAATACTTAGGCAAGGAGTACTCATTGAGCATTGTCCTAGCCATTTCTTGGATAGTTCTATTCTTCCTTTTAACCACACCATTAGATTGTAGTGTTCTAGGAGCCAAAAAGTTATAAGTTGTACCTTGTTTTTGACAAAACTCACCAAATTCTTCTATATTGTCAAATTCGCCGCCATGATCACTTTTGATAGAAGTAATCATGTAACCTTCTGATTTTGTACTCTCTTACAAAGAGACACAAACTCTTCAAAAGCATCATTTTTATGCTTAAGAAAGAGGGTCCAGGTGAAACGGGAGTAGTCATCTACAATTACAAATGTATACTTCTTGGATTCACACCCTCTACTTCCATCGATGAACTTCCATCCTACTTCCACGCATTTTGAGAGTAACACTTGTACTGACAACCATCCAATGGTTGTTAGTCCAAAATTTCAAATTAAAGTGGAATGGGTTTTGAACCACATTAAACCCAAAAACAACCCCAATCGACCCAAACGACCCAAAATCAAACCCAACCAATTACACGCAAGTGATAAGGTTTCAAAATGATTTGAATCCCAAATTTCCCAAAATCTTGACCTTCTTCTTCCTCAAATCTGCCTGAACCACACAAAAAATGGGTGACATTGCAACGTCCATCTGAGCCCCAACAACCATCCTGGAGAAAAAGTGAAACCCTACAAAACCCTACTCTTTAACCATCGTTACCAAGAAGGAAGCAATTGATTTCTGCAACAAAGTGGAAACCTCCGTAGATCTGAGCCCATCGGAAATGGGTGACATTGCAGCGTCGATCTGAGCCGCAAAAACCAGCGTGGAGAAAAAAAATCCAAACCCAAACCCAACCCATTTCACTTTCCCCTACCTTCTTCATCCCTCGCTCTCTTCTTCCACCAATCTGTCGAAACCACACCATTGAAACCCTATCTCTAAACTCAATCAAGTTTTGCTCTCTCTCTCTCTCTCTCTCTCACTTGCTCTCAACCCTTTGTGTGGTTTGACACCATTCAGTTGGGTTTCTAAACCCCAAAGCTGTAGAGCAGAAAGCAAGAAAATAGAGCTTTCGTTCTCTTTTCTATTGCTTCTTCCTTTTTCGCCCGCACTAGATCCGTTAAGAAGCTCTACAGCTCCTTCGAAGCCACCAGTTAGATAATTTAGAATCAAATTCCATCGGCGAAGGGAAGGTGAAGAAATTGTACAATTCATTTGAATTGTCGGCAGATCCCGGGGAGAATAATAATTCATCGATGAAGCCCCTCTGGAAACACATGTCGGAGGAATTGCTTTTAGCTGATATGGATCCCAATGTGGTTTCTAGTTTTAGATGGGCTATATCGTCTAGGCAACTGGGTATGAATCAATCGAAGACATTGAGGCCGCTTGTGGGTTCGAGCTCTAGGGTTTCACCTTTATTCGATTATCGTAGTCGATTACCCAAAACAGAGGATAAGATTGTTGTGTATTTCACCAGTTTATGGGAATTTGAAGGACTTACGAGGATTGTTGTGCTGTTCGTAATAATTTAGTGGATTCTGTGGATGAGAGAGATATTTCTATGGACTCAGCTTATAGGGGAGAGCTACAGAATGTGCTGGGGTGGTGATTAGAAATTTTTCTTGGGTTTTCTTTTTTTGTGTAAATTGCTTTCCAACAGGACATTCTTATTCATCATCTACCTGAACATAATAAAGAAATAAATTGAATTTTTTGATCGGCTTTGTTACCATTATCGTGTAGATCTATATGTGAAGTTTAAATTTCCAGTTCTGGAAGATAGAAATTAAAGTTCATTTTTCTGATAATGCAATGTCACCTATTTTCGGTGGGTTCAGATCGACGGAGGTTTCCACTTTGTTGCAGAAATCGATTGCTTCCTTCTTGGCAACGATAGTTGCAGAGCAGTGATTTTGTAGGCAGAAGGATGGATTGCGAAGTAAGGTTTCACTTTTTCCCCTTGACGGTTTTCACGGCTCAGATGAACGCTGCAATGTCACCCATTTTCGGTGTGGTTCAAGCAGATTTGTGGAAGAAGAAGAAGAGAGCGAGGGAAGAACAAGGTTGAGACTTTGGGAAATTTGGGATTCAAATTGTTTTGAAACCCTTGCGTGTAATGGCCTAATGGGTTGGGTTTGATTTTGGGTCGTTTGGGTCGGTAGGGGTTATTTTTGGGTTTAATGTGGTTCAAAACCCATTCCATTTTAATTTGAAATTTTGAACTAACAACCGTTGGATGGTTGTCAGTATAGGTGTCGCTCCCTGAATGCATGGAAGTAGGATGGAAGTTCCATTGATGGAAGTAGAGGATGTGAATCCATACTTCTTACCTCCTAGGCTTGTGGTTTGGATAGGTCCAAACAAATCAAGGTGAAGTAGTTGCAAAGGTCTTGAAGTACCAACATATTTTATAGCCTTATGAGATACATTTATAAGTTTACTTCTTTGATATGCTCCACAAGTGTGTTGCTTATCAAAGTTCAACTTAGGTAGGTTTCTCACCAAATTTTTAGAGGATAGGGATCTAATAGTTTTAGAATTAATGTGTCCCAACTTCCTGTGCCATAATATAGTATCATCAGATTTAGAAATAAGGCATGCATCAACAAAATTTACACTAAATATGCAAGTGTACACATTATTCTTCCTACAACCCTCAAGAATCAGATTATCATTTGAATCCTTAATCTCACATTTAGAGGCATTAAAATTTACATAATATCCAATGTTGCATAGTTGACTTATACTAAATAAATTGTACTTGAGGTTATCAACTGGACTAACGTTAGAAATCACTGTACCTCCAAACTTGATCGATCCATTTCAGATAATTCTACCTTTGCTGTTGTCTCCAAAGGATACCCATCCTCCTTTTTGTTTCTTGAGTTCGAAAAACAACTTTGGGTTGGAAGTCATATGTTTTGAGCAGCCACTGTCAATGTACCATTCTATGTTGCTCTACAAAATAAGAAATACTCAATAAAATTTTAGTCCCCATTGAGAGTTGGGTCCATAATTGTTAGTATCATACATTCCTCTTGGTTTTCAAACCATTTGGTTACCATTTCCCTTTTGGTTCTCATACCAATTTGTGTATGATTGAGGTTTCCAAGGTCTTTGGCTTTGAGGTGCTTTATAGGGTCCTTGGTTCTTAGGTAGTCTTTGTACTTTTGGTGGGGTTCTAGTTGGTCTTTGCCTATTAGGATAACTTCTCCTATTTTGACCATTATAGGGTCTTTTAGGATGAAGGAAAGGTTGGTCCATGTGATGATATTCCCAAATGGTATGTCATTTCTTATTGCAATTGTTACATATGATCACTTGAGGGATATTCGAGGTCTTCCTATTAAGGTTGGTGTTCTTGGATTGAGAACTTTTCTTTCTAGTGTAACATTCCTCAATAGAGTGTCCTCTCTTTTTGCAATAATTATAATATTTTTTTCTCTATTTTCTTGCTTGTTATTTTACTTGAACTTGCCTCTTTATTTTGATTTGAACTCTTGTTCGCAGTATAGCCTACCCCTTCTTTGTTGAAAGGTGTTTTGGAGACATTTCCAAGTAGAATATCAAGTGTTTTCTTACCATTTGTGAATGACTCTAGGACTTTGCACAATTTCTCCTTTTCTTCTTCCAAGCTGTTCATTTGAGAAGTTAGAGATGTGTTTTGGTCTTTAAGGATGTTGACTTCTTTTAAGAGATCCTTTTTGGTGGTTGCTAGTTCCAAACTATTTTGATAGAGATCTTCAAAAGCCTCTTCTAACTCTAAAAAATCTTTATCTTTATGAGATGGAGAAGTGGAGGTTACCTCATTTTGAGAATCCTTGTCTTTAGTAGCCATGAGTGCAGGATGGGTTTGTTCTTCTTCATCTTGAGATACTTCGTCATCTTCTTCTTCATCACTTGAATCAAGAGTGTGTTCGGCTTTGTATGCCTTTTTGTACTTCTTCATTTTAGGGCAATCTCCCCTGAAATGTCCTATTTTCCTATACTCATAACAAACGATATCTTTGGAAGAGGAGTCAGTGGCATCTTTTGAAAGACTCTTACCTTTCTGATCTTTTGAGAACCTCTTTTTGTTGAATGAGGTCTTGCCTTTATTCTTTAGGAACCTTAAGAACTTTTTGGTAAGATACGTAATTTCGTCCTCTGAAAGCTCTTCTTCATCGTCACTTATTTCATAAGACTTGAAGGCCACGACTTTCTTCTTTGGTTCCTTAGGCTCATCTCCCTTGGTGTCCAGTTTGAGCTCCATTTCATGAGTTTGTAGAGATTCCAAAAACTCATCTAGGCTCAGCATGTCTATGTCTTTGGACTCTTTGATTGCCGTAGTCTTGGGTTTCCACTCTTTTGAAAGAGATCATAAATTTTTTTGGACATTTTCTCCATTAGAGTAGACTTTCCTTAAACCCTTCAGCTTGTTCACAATATTAGTAAAACGAGTAAACATTGCATAGATATCTTCATCATTTTTCATTTTAAACAGTTCATACTCGTTTACAAGCATATCGATTTTAGATTGTTTGACTTCAGACGTACCTTCATAGGTAACAATTAACTTGTTAAACATCTCCTTAGCGGAGTCACACATGCAAGTTCTATTGTACTCCTTTTCTCCTAGAGCACATTAAATATAGCTTATAGCTACATAGTTGAGTTGCATCTCTGTTTTTTCAGCTGGGGTCCATTCTTCTTTGGGCTTGTCTATGGTATTTGATCCATTTTCAATGACTTCCCATGCATCGATATTGTTGGCACAAATAAAGTTCTGAAGCGATTCTTCCAATAGGAAAATCCTTCACCTTCAAAGAAGGGTGGTCGGGTAATATTGTATCCTTCAACCTTACGATTGACAAAGGATCCCATGGTCTTTATTCTTAGTTGGATTGAAAACAATCATGGTCTTGAGCTCCCGCTCTGATACCAAATGTAAATTCACTTAAAGGGGGGTGAATAGGTGAAGCTAGTGGAAATAGTGCAAAAATAAAATAATTAATAAAACTAAGCAAGTAAATTATAAAAGTAATACAATCATTTATAGTGGTTCAAAACTAAGCAAGTAAATTGTAAAAGTAACACAATCGTTTATAGTGGTTCGGCCAACTATGCCTACGTCCACTCTTCTCATCTTAAAGAAAATTCCACTAATAAGAATCTTGAGAATGAACAAGAGAACTCGTACAACTCTTAATTAGGAGCAAGAGGACTCACACCACCAACTACTCTTGATTAACGAGCAAGAGGACTCAACACAATTAACTATTCTTGATTTCGAGCAAGAGGACTCACAACATATAATAATGAAATTTTACTAAGTAAGGATTACCTCAACCTTAGTGAATGTGTAGCTAACTTCCACTTTGGAGCTTTAATGCTAAGTGAATATAATTAGCTAGAGAGGGAAGTGAACTTGAATGGCTTGATGAATGAATGCTTCAACACTTTGAATGTTCAAGTTCGAATACCTTTGCGATGCTTTTGATTAGCCTTAATTGATTGTAATTAGTCCAAATGAGCTTACCTATTTATAGGCAAAGGTGCTCAAAGCATCTAAGGTTCATTGCCATTTTAGGACATAATTCTGTCCTAATCCGGTATGTCGTTTCCCAATTCGGTATACCGGATTATAGAATCTATCCGTTGACCAACGGTTAAATCCCAATAGTCTTATTGTAATTCGGTATGATGGATTGGGATTCGGCATGCCAGATTGGGATTCGGTATGCTGGATCAGCTGATTTTACTGAAAATGGCTAAGTCCAAGTTTGGACAAGTATGGGGCCACTTGCTTGGTTAAAGTCCATGTAAAAACACCTCCTAGGGTCACTCAACATGTATGCATGTGTGAGTGTGTGCATTACATATGGATTTAAACTTTAATTACATCTTGATACAAAAAAACACTTAAACACATGCTTTAAAACTCTTGTATCTCAAAGAGATGCTTGAACATGGTCTTTGAAACTAGTCCTTTTCTCAGTCTTTTTCTTCACACCATTCTTTGATAATTCATCTTGGTTCAACAAGTTTGTATAAGCTCCCCTTCCTTGATGCTTATTTCTTGTAAGGTCTTTATACAATATAACACAAGTTAGTTCAACTAACGTATTAGTTATCATCAAAATCATATAAGGTGATGTGTGGATTTTACCCCAACAAACCATGGCAAGTGTAGAGCATCACGCTCTGATACCAGACTATCACGCCCCTATCCCGAGCTTATGCCACAAGCACAGTCAAGAGGGTGATTAGGATGACACACGTCACCCCAATACCAATAAGGATCAACGATACCGTGTCCCTGCACATAGTCACCACCAAGGCTCACCCAAATAAATATATTTGAGCAAAAAGGAATTAACTATATTCCAATCATTTTCAGAGTATATAATGAGCGGAAGCAATATTTACATAAGCAGTTACAGTATGTTCAACCGGCTAAGTGATAAAATAATAGTAGTACTGACGTAAAGTAGGAGTCAACACTCTAGAAACATCAGTGCCCATAGGCACAATCATCACAGGGGTAACCATCGCCGTGTTCATCTGACACATATTCAGGTTCCCCTGTTCCAATACAATCATACTCCGTCGACTGCACATCTAGGCTGGCCAAGTAACCATCACCTGCATCAGAATCTAAAAATTGTATACACAAGGGGTTAGCTCTATTGAGCCAGTGAGGGGAAAGGGGAATGCACATACACACAATCACACATAGTCCATGATGCATGAGATGTTAAATACATATTTTTCACCTAGCAAATAGTCTAAGTTATGGTATATGCTACTGTGATAACTCGGGAGACACTGAGGGTAACTTATCCCATCGCCCCAGTGAAACCTCAATTATCATAAGGGACCTGCACCGGTAGAAGCCATCATGACCACCTAGTAGCAGACCCCGATAGCCATCACTACCCATGTCCTGGCCTCTCCCACCTCCACAGACCATAGGTGCTCAGACTATCCAACACCTAAACCCCTATTGGCAAGGGTCGTAGCATAAGGGAGTATAAACCCTAACCACAGATATACTACATGCATTTCTATCGTCCTGAGAGGTATTCCGGGGGCATCAACGTCCCATTCCATCTAACAACCGGGTACCAGCATGGCACGGCACATACACACCAGGATGGCAAGCAGTAATAATGATAAGAATTTCTGGGGCCCCGGCACCGTAACCCGATATATCAACGTAAAGCATCACATCAACATTGCATCAATCATATCCGACATGGTTTTATATGCAAATGCAACATGGCAAGAATGAATGCAAACACATAATAATTATATAATTCCTACAATTACATCTATACATATATATGTCAGACCCAATCATCACCCAAAACCCACTCACCGCTTGATTGATTATTGTTTGGTGAAGTTTGGTCAAGTGCACGTACTCCCGTATAGACTCCAAGGTCTAAGAATGCATAAAAGTAGCGTTAGGAGCATATAGGTGGGTCCCATAAAGGATCCCAATAGAATAAATGAGGTTTGGGTCAAGACAGCAAGAACGGATGAAGGAACAGAGCCAGACAGGTGAATCCGATCGTGGATCCGTTCAGGTCATGCCTTGAAAATATATGGAACGGACTCACGGGCGGATGCGGAATGTGAGTCCGGTCGTGGATCCGTCCCAACCCTGAGACACACCCAAGAGCAACTTAAGGATTCTGGTTTCGGGCGGATTCACTTAGGTGGGTCCGCTTGTAACTCCGCCTAATAGGAAAGCCATATTAGGCTAAACGGACTAACAAACGGATACACGACAGTGAGTCCGGTCGTTCATCTGCTGCCCTTCCTTTGGAAAGCTGCGAAAAGCATTACCTCCAGCCCTTCATTCATGGATCCATAAGGGTCCTGGGGTTGGGAAGGTGAGCTCAGACTTTCGTTGGAGGTCCAATACATGAAGTCCAACACAAATCTTAGAGGGTTTAATAGATTTGGATCCATCTCCAGGGTTCTTCCCAAACCTAACTGAGTTTTAAATGCTTGAACAGCAAAAGGTCATTGAAGGTTATGAATGCACCAAGAGGAGGGATTATAGGTCTCAAAGGGAATAATTAATAAAGTTTGATGGGTTCTCAAGAGAACCCCCAAGCTTGGAATCGGTCCCAAGGGGATCTCCAAACTCAGAAATAGAGAAGGAAAGAGTTAGGTGAGGTTATTTACCTCAAGGTTGAACCAATTAATGTCTTCCTCCTCCACAGCCTATCAGAGCCCTTCTTCTCCAAGCCTTCAATGCTTCCACAACTCCAACGTTTGGGTAGGTAGAGAAGTGAATGAGGTTTGAGGGTTAAGTCTAAGTTTTAAGACTAATCTTCCTCCTTAAGGTCTGTTTGGTCTGAGGCTTAATGAGTCAAAACTCATTAAAAGACTTATTTAGCCAATGGGTCCACCCAATGGCAACCTACAAACCAAGGAACGATAAGGATGAGACCAACCTCGTCCAAAAGGCTAAACTAGAGTGTCCGAGGTACGGGGTGTGGGTCCCACACAAGGAAAACACACAAAGACCAAAGACAACACGGGCGGACTAACGGGTGGATTCAGTCTTGGTGAGTCCGCTCGTGCGTCCGTTGCTGCTATAAAAGCAGAAACACAAGGAATTCGATCGGGCTTTAGCCCACACCTTAAGGTCAACTAAAGTAAGGTATAGTATCATTTGAAATGTTAGTGTCTTACCCCTCGGCCGTCACGACGTGTCCTTCGTGATCCCAGATAGCTTCCCGATCGCGATATTGAGCTCATCGCTAAAGGAGGTATCTAACTGTGGGGACACGGGGAGTGCCTTTCGGTACTCCTCACTTTGAGGACTCGTGCTAGGAGGATGATCGACGAAATCACCATCGATAAATCTTCCCCACTGCCGGCTAAGGAACCTCTCCTCCACAGGTAGGCCCATGATATGGTCAATGATTTTGTGACTATGTTTGACCACTAGTGAAAATAACTCACCAGCATACACAGCAGTAGAATCTACACGTCACACGAGAGAAAATCATTATTAAATAATAAATCTGGGCACGGGTGTAACAGTTGGAAAGGGGGTGATGGTGTGGCAGAGGTGATGGTTGTAGTGGTGGTGGCGGTGGCGGTGGTGGTGGCAGTGGCAGTGGCAGTGGCGGTGGTGGGGTAGTGGTGGTGGTAGTGGTGACGTCGAAGTGATGGTGGAGGCAGTGGTGATGGGGGTGGTGGTGGTGAGATCATTAGAAGATGAAATGTGGTATTTATTTTTAGAGTAAATTACTCCCCCCCTCCCCTCGATTATGCCCGAATGACAAGCTCTACCCCTGCATATTGAGGAACAGCTCTCCCCTCCCTTGAAATCAAAAGATTCTATCAACTGTACCCATTCCATGAAAAATCGATGTTAAGTGAAGACATCACCCTAAATATATTCAATTAAACCCCAAAATGCCCTTATGTTTGTGATATTCCAATAATATCCCCTAACCATATCAAAACCCTAAAAACATCTCTAGAAACCCTAGTTTCTCTAGCTTGAGTAACGGTCACCACCACCACCACTTCGGTAGCCACAATCACCACCACGGCTGTACTCACCACCGCTGCCCTCACGACGTCCATAACCACTGCCGCCTCAACCTCCGTAGCCTCCACCGCCAGAGCAAGAAAGCCATCCAATATTAGAGAACATTGGTGATTCCAAGGTTGGGTACTGGAGATGATGCAAGCCTTGCAGAAACAATCATCAAAACCCAATCTTTTCACTATTTTCCAAGAATGCTTCTTCAAGTAGGAATTTTGAATTTCTCAATCTTAGAATATGATTTTCGAATTATGTTTTCAAATCTGGGTATCAGTTTGAAATCTTAATTTATCGTTGTTTTCAAAACCAGATCATTCTACTGATTTCATGGAATCCTAATTCCAACCTGATTTCTTAATTCTCTCCGTTTTGAATCGTGTTGTATTTTATTTGTTTTAAAATAACTTTTGAAATTTTCAAAAACACCTTTTTAATTTCCCTCCACTATTTGAATTCTTACGTTTGGTGATTTGAGCTAAAGCAACTAGGGGTACAATTTTTATTCCCACATTGGAAGTGGAAGAGTAGTTTCTCAAGCTTATAAGTTAGGATTGGAACCTAAGGGTTGGGGTTTGGGGTTCTAGAGAGAGGTATCCCTTGTTTATGATGACGGGTTGAGTCCGGGTGCTTTTAAATCACATGCGCTGAGCCGAGCTGAGACGAGTGTGGGTATGGGTTGAGCTAAGGTACATGTATATTTTTGCTTAAGCTCTAATAGGTACATGTATACATACTTGAACGCACCGTACATACCCATATGTATCCATAGGTACAGACCCCTGTAAGCCTATAAATAGAGGCTTGGGTAGAAGGGAAAAATCACTTCAAGCCTCCTGCTTTCAGTTCTTTCTCTCTCTGCTTCTCTCCCTCTCTGTTTTTGTACGAAATACTTGTACTCTGCACTTATATTTTTGCAGGTTCCTTAGTTATAGTGCTCTGTCATTGATCGTTTGCATAAAGGGTTTTCAAACTTCGTTTTGTAAGCCTAGCCTTGCTCTCCCGGTGCAATCGAATAATTTGTGCAAAAGTTAATAGACTTGAGGTTGAGTTATCTTGGAGGTGAAAACGCAAGATATCCGGTTGCACTCATACATGGGCGTTTTTAGACCTTAAGGACAGCATCTCTGCAGTTCGTCTCAACCTGCTTTGGATCGTGTGTTACTATTTGGTGACATCGCTCTCTCCAAATTGCCAATTACTTGAACTTGTAAATTGGCAGAATTTACGCTTTACATTTAGTGCTTTCTATTATTTCTACTTGTCTTATTACTTGGACCCCTCTTGGTCTAACAATCTTAAGGTCTAAAAAGTTCTGTTTTTGAAGTAATACCCATATGTACCCATACGTACAGACCCCTATAAGCCTATAAATAGAGGCTTGGGTAGAAGGGAAAAATCACTTCAAGCCTCCTGCTTTCAGTTCTTTCTCTCTCTACTTCTCTCCCTCTCTATTTTTGTACGAAATACTTGTACTCTATACTTGTATTTTTGTGGGTTACTTAGTTGTAGTGCTTTGCCATTGATCGTTTGCATAAAAGGTTTTCAAACTTCGTTTGGTAAGCCTAGCCTTGCTCTCCCGGTGCAATCAAATACTTTGTGCAAAAGTTAATAGACTTGAGGTTGAGTTATCTTGGAGGTGAAAACACAAGACACCCGGTTGCACTCACACATGGGCATTTTTAGACCTTAAGGACAGCAGCTCTTCGGTTCATCCCAACCTGCTTTGGATCGTGTGTTACTGTTTGGCGACATTGCTCTCACCAAATTGCCGATTACTTGAACTTGTAAATTGGCAGAATTTACTCTTTACATTTAGTGCTTTCTATTATTTCTACTTGTCTTATTATTTGGACCCCTCTTGGTCTAACAATCTTAAGGTCTAAAAACTTCTGTTTTTGAAGTAATAAGACATGGCTGAAATTGAGAACTCAACTAAGACTGCTCAAGACAACAGTGCTCCACAAGCACCCGCTGTTGATTCGGTTATCCAACCTTTGGGTAACTTGAGGCTAGCTTCTGATTTTGAGAAGGTGGGGGGCCATTTGATGGAGCCATTTGATGACAGCCATTTGATGTACATACTAACTTGAACACACCGTACATACCCATATGTACCCATACGTACAGACCCCTATAAGCCTATAAATAGAGGCTTGGGTAGAAAGGAAAAATCACTTCAAGTCTCCTGCTTTCGGTTCTTTCTCTCTCTGCTTCTCTCCCTCTCTATTTTTGTACGAAATACTTGTACTCTGTACTTGTATTTTTGTGGGTTACTTAGTTGTAGTTCTCTGTCATTTATCGTTTGCATAAAAGGTTTTCAAACTTCGTTTTGTAAGCCTAGCCTTGCTCTCCCGGTGTAATCGAATACTTTGTGCAAAAGTTAATAGACTTGAGGTTGAGTTATCTTGGAGGTGAAAACACAAGACGGGTGGGTTGCACTCATATATGGGCATTTTTAGACCTTAAGGACAACATCTCTTCGGTTCATCTCAACCTGCTTTGGATCATGTGTTACTGTTTGGCGACATCGCTCTCACCTAATTGCTGATTACTTGAACTTGTAAATTGGCAGAATTTACTCATTACATGTAGTGCTTTCTATTATTTCTACTTGTCTTATTACTTGGACCCCTCTTGGTCTAACAATCTTAAGATCTAAAAACTTCTATTTTTGAAGTAATAAGACATGGCTGGAATTGAGAACTCAACTAAGACTGCTCAAGACAACAGTGCTCCACAAGCACCTGCTGTTGATTCGGTTATCCAACCTTTGGGTAACTTGAGGCTAGCTTCTGATTTTGAGAAGGTGGAGCCATTTGATGGCAGAAACTTTAAGAGATGGAAGAAGATGGTTTTCTTTGCTCTCACTCAATTGGGAGTGGCGTTTGCACTTATAGATCCCAAGCCTCCTCAAATGGATGATCCGATAAAAGAAGCCAAACGGTTAAAGAGAGGTATCCCTTGTTTAAGATGACGGGTTGGGTCCAGGTGCTTTTAAATCACACGTGCATATGTGCTCCGAGCCGAGTCGGGCCGTGGCTGTGGTCGAGGTCGGGTCGGGCCGAGCCGGGTGTGGGTGTGGGTGGGGATATGGATATGGATATGGGTTGAGCTATGGACATGGATATGGGTTGAGCTAAGATACATGTATCTTTTTGCTCAAGCTCTAATAGGTACATGTATGTACATACATAATTGAACACACCCCTAAGTATGAGTACATACCCATACGTATAGAGTCTACAGACCCCTATAAGCCTATAAATAGATGCTTGGGCAGAAGGGAAAAATCACTTCAAGCCTCCTGCTTTTGGTTCTCTCTCTCTACTTCTCTCCCTCTCTATTTTTGTACGAAATACTTGTACTTTGTACTTATATTTTTGTGGATTACTTAGTTGTAGTGCTCTGTTATTGATTGTTTGCATAAAAGATTTTCAAACTTCGTTTTGTAAGCCTAGCCTTGCTCTTCTGGTGCAGTCAAATACTTTGTGCAAAAGTTCATAGACATGAGGTTGAGTATTTTGGAGGTGAAAACGTAAGACACCCAGTTGCACTTATACAGGGGCGTTTTTAGACCTTAAAGGCAAAATATCTTCGGTGCATCTCAACTTGCTTTGGATCGTGTGTTACTGTTTGGGCAATTTTTACTCAACTCAGAGAACCCCATCCAATCAAAACCTGGTTTCCCAACTATGAACAATCTGGGATGATTATCTCGTTTCCCACCCCCTCCAACCCCCCAAAATAAAAATCTAGTTGCCTGACGAACGAGAATGCAGCCGTTTCTTATATACCATGAAGCATGACACTATGAGGTTGGTGGCTCACTGGTTGGCTGTACTATCTTTAGTTAGATGGACTTCTCTCTCTCTCACTGGCAGCGAAAGTTCAGCTTCTTCAAGAGTGAGAGTAGTAGGTGACTCCACGGTGAGAAAATCGTCTAAAGAATGAAGCAGCGTGGTTACTAGGTCTAGAACCTCTTGGAAGAATTTCGAAGGTCAGGATAGTTGCCACTACCACTACTAGGATAAAGACAACAGAGATACCTGTGGCGCAGATCCAGCTGGAGGTGTGGCTTGACTCTCTTTTTCTTCCCAGATTGGGGGTAGCTTGGGCATTTGACTTACCTTTGGAGCAGAGGGTGCTTGAGTGTTCACATTAATTTCTGCATCAAAGGGGGTTGGCTTAGCAGTGTGTACAACGATGGCAAGCTGGTTATTAGATTCACTAGGAGCGGCGACTTATGGCACCTGCTCTGGTAGGGTTCTCTTCAATGAACTTTTCCCCCCAATAGACTTCATGGCGGAGGCCCCGCTAAGGTCTAATTTGACCGAGGGAGAAAGAGGGGCGGCCTGTCCAGAAAACCCTTTGGTGGGTGCATCAGATTTGAGGGTGGAAGACGTGGACTTGTTTGAACTTGATCGAGAAAGCTTGGACAAAATAGCTTTGTCAGCTTCATCATCTTGTTTCTTCTTTATCTTCAGTTGACTTGGCCGAGAGTCAGGCTTGGCCTACGAGCGGCGGGTCATAACAACTTTCAGGGGCACGAGATCCTCACTGTCGACAGCCTCTTTACTCTCGGCCTTCCTGGAACTACTTGCAGTCCCTCGGCGTAGCCGCTTGAGGAGCAGTTGTTCTTCTTCTCTTTTTTCTTCACTCTCTGAGTCCAAGGTCACAGCTTGTTGAGTCACAACAGGAAGCACATCTGTAGCAGAAAGTTAGGAAACAGAGTTAAAAACCAGATGGTGGAAGCAAAAGGAGTCCCAGGGATACTTAAAGACTCGTGATAACGACGAATTTTAATATGTTGTCTGTCTGACTGAGATTCATGGTCTAAGGCATGGAGACCGAAGAAAGAGATGTCATTGGTAGCAATGAAAGACATCGACCAAACCACGTCAGCTATTGCAAAGTAGGCTTTAGGCTGACGAGGCTGTCGGTCCATTAACCTAGCAAACTCCTTCTCAAAGTGCTTCATGCTCACTCGCAAGCCCTCCATCCTTCGGTTGGCATTCTTCGGACATGATTCATAGTCCCAAAGCTGGCTTTATCTCAGTTGACGCATGGCATCATGATGTCTTTCATTCATGACAAGCTAATCTGGGTGGTACTTGGTTTTGAAAAACTCTTCGTATTTCACAATGGTCTGAAAGAGATAAGAATCAGTGTTACCTTTGCCAGTTGTTGGTCGTTTCTTCGATTTCTGTGGTAAGCCAGAAAACTTGTTAGATGAATCAACCCAGCCAGAAGTGGAGGATTGATGATCCACAAAAGAATCAACATCATCATCGTTGGACGGGAAGTAGCATTGGAACCACCAAGCATCAATGCTCTCAGTAGTGGCAGGTAGAGGAGTGAAGTAACATGGCCGAAAGGTAGACAGAGCCATGCCACTCATGAGGGATACATCCCAATACTATCATAATCTTTTAGGATCCCAATACTCATGAGGGATACATCCCAATACTATCACCATCGGAGATTAAAAAGAAGCAACGGATTAGAATGGCCTGCACCAAGCCAAACTGGCGAGCCAAGAACTGGGGATTGTAGGGTTTTGTGCTACACATGTTATTTTTGTTATGCTCAAGAAACACCCCATAGTGAAGATCTAGGCATGTGAGGAAAGAGGCCCAAAGATCCCCATGTTGGAGCGGATCTTCAATGGCTTCAGCCAACCAGTCAGGCAACTTTTGGAAGAATGAAAAGGGGTAAAAGAAGCAAAAGAGCGAATCTCCTCGAGAGTAAAGAAGAATTCAAAACACTCTGTGAGAGACTTAGCCACCGCGGGCGTAGTAACTTAAAGCTAACGGTGGGAAAGTCATCGATCAATGGGGAAGGACTGATTTTAGGAAAGTAAGCGATCAACCACAGTTGCAAAACCCAGAATGGGCCTCCGCCGTGAGCGAAACCCGGTTCCATGGGGTCATTACAACCCCGGTATAAGGAAGAGAGTACAAAAGCGACAAGATTGACAGGTCGGTTAGCAGCTAAGGTGTTTGCAAAACCGAGGTAGGCTTTGGTGATCTTATCGGCCCGGGTACATATAAGGCAATGATAGATCCAGGAGAGTAGGAAGGCTATATATTCTTGTTTGTTCACCGGGCCACTCTATTTCCGATATTGGGAAAGGTAGGAGGTGTAACTGGCATTCTTGGTGAGGTTTAAGTCCCTATCCACTCGAGAGTAGTCAGAGCTACCATTAATTTCTTCCCCTTCAGCCTTAAGGTCTAGGAGAGCCCCCACATCAATAAAAGTGGGGCTCATCATCCCACAACTAAAGTGGAAGGAGTTGGTCGAACGAGACCAGAAATGGAGAGCGGCGTGAAGGAGATCAGCATCGCAGGGATAGTGGATGGTTGACATATGGAAGGTAGTATAAATGCCGAGTTCTTTCCAGGACTCTTCTTTGGCAGAGGACATCCGCTTCACCCAGTCAGTCCACTCAGAATACCTAGCAGCCTAATGTCATTAATGGCAGTGGGTTTGTACTTCAGGGTGGTAGGAATTCCCTTTGGGAATAAGGGGCGATCGTCTGGGTGAGATGGGAAGTTCCTGATAGACTGACTGGTGGAGGGGTCCTCAAAGATAGGACCTAGAACAAAGTGACTAAAGTGAGGGATAAGTACCTCTAGCTTCACAGCAGGGTGCAGGCTAACCGCTTCTCTTGGAGACGTTCGGATATAGTCTTAGAACCACCTGCGTATTCTTTTTGGCTCATCTTTTCTTCAAGTTGCAGAAGATCAAGGCGCAAGTTGCAGTGGTCCAAGGAAGTGGATGAGAGGGTTTACGAAGGAAGAAGATGAGAGGGTTTTTGCGCAAACAAGACTGGAGACGTAAAGGAGGTTCAAAAAAGGTTTTTTGAAACTCAGGAAGAAAGGAGGAATGACTACTGCCTTGAGAAACAACGAGGATAACCCAAAAGATGCGAGTGCCAGTTTACGATTGGGCCGCATGTCCTAGCCAGCATTTTTTTGGGAGTTTCGATCACATCGGCGTATGACACTTCAGAAGATATTTCTGCTGAGCAAAACTGAAGTAGGCACGAGTCTCGAGGGCTCCCTCAATCGACCTCCTAACTCGTGAGGGGCATTGTTTACACCCAGATTTCGCTCAATCCCTTCATGGCCGAATGGAAGTATTCGACCATAGTTTGACTCGACCAAGGGGCCATGACCGAGCTACCATTGCACTTTTCAGTCAAACAGAGCAAGGCTGGATTCATCGGCCAGGAATCAGTCGGTTAGCATCAACGACGGTTTTCAGTAGTTAAGACGTGGGTGATGCACTAACCCGGACGTGGTTGGGATAGTGGCCGACAAATAAGGAGGCCATTCTCATAGTTACTTCTACCTTATAAAATAAGCAAGCGAGGCAAAAGAGTGGAATCAATCAAACACACATCAAACCTGCATTTACTTATCTTTAATTTCTTGCACTGTTTTGCGTTTCTTCACAATGATGTGAACTTAAGGTTTTTCTTTTTGCTTCATGCACCCTCATGCTTTGCACTGTAGATTGTTCACTTCGAGTAATTTAAAGTGCAATTACCATCCATTTCTAGTTCTTTTTGTTCTGTTGTCTTTGAGGTCCTTTGATTATCGGGGCACGAGTAGAGCTCTATATCGCTGTGACGTAATAGGGTGTTCTGTCCTCATTCCGGCCATAACTTGTTGGCCGAAGAAAATTTGACACAATAGTTTTCAAATCTGGTATCAGTTTCAACTCTTAAATTACTGTTGTTTTCAAAATCAGATCTTTCTACTCATTTCATGGAATCCTAATTCCAACCTGATTTCTTAATTCTCTCAGTTTTGAATCGTGCTGTATTTTATTTGTTTTAAAATAACTTTGGAAAGTTTCAAAAACACCTTTTTACTTTCCCTCCACTATTTGAATTCTTGCATTTGGTGATTTGAGTTAAAGCAACTACGTGTACAACTTTTAGTCCCACATTGAAAGTGGAAGAGTGGTTTCCCAATCTTATAAGTTGGGATTGGAACCTATGGCTAGGGTTCTAGAGAGAGGTATCCCTTGTTTAAGATGACGGGTTGGGTCTGGGTGCTTTTAAATCATGCGCGCGCAAGCGCGCCAAGTTGAGCCGGGTATGGGTAGGGTACGGGTTGAGCTAAGATACATGTATATTTTTGCATAAGCTCTAATAGGTACATGTATGTACATATATACTTGAACACACCTCTGTGTATGGGTACATACTTTTACGTACAGACCCCTATAAGCCTATAAATAGAGGCTTGGGCAGAAGGGAAAAATCACTTCAAGCCTCTGGCTTTCGGTTCTTTCTCTCTCTGCTTCTCTCCCTCTCTATATTTTTGTACGAAATACTTGTACTCTGTACTTGTAATTTTGTGGGTTACTTAGTTGTAGTGCTCTGTCATTGATCGTTTGCATAAAAGGTTTTCAAACTTCGTTTTGTAAGCCTAGCCTTGCTCTCCCGGTGTAATCGAATACTTTGTGCAAAAGTTAATAGACTTGAGGTTGAGTTATCTTAGAGGTGAAAACGTAAGACACCCGGTTGCACTCATACAGGGACGTTTTTAGACCTTAAAGACAGCATCTCTTCGGTTCGTCTCAACCTGCTTTAGATCGTGTGTTATTGTTTGACGTCATCGCTCTCACCAAATTGCCGATTACTTGAACTTGTAAATTGGTAGAATTTACTCATTACATTTAGGACTTTCTATTATTTCTACTTGTTTTATTTAAAAGGTTTTCAAACTTTATTTTGTAAGCCTAGCCGTGCTCTCCTGGTGCAATCGAATACTTGTGCAAAAGTTAATAAAGTTGAGGTTGAGTTATCTTGGAGGTGAAAATGCAAGACACCCGGTTGCATTCATATAGGGGCGTTTTTAGACCTTAAGGACAGCATCTCTTCGATTCATCTCAACCTGCTTTAGATCGTATGTTACTGTTTGGCGACATCGCTCTCACCAAATTGTTGATTACTTGAACTTGTAAATTGGCAGAATTTACTCTTTACATTTAGTAAATTCTATTATTTCTACTTGTCTTATTACTTGGACCCCTATTGGTCTAACAATCTTAAGGTCTAAAAATTTCTGTTTATGAAGTAATAAGACATGGCTGAAATTGAGAACTCAACTAAGACTGCTCATGACAACAGTGCTCCACAAGCACCCGCTATTGATTCGGTTATCCAACCTTTGGGTAACTTGAGGCTAGCTTTTGATTTTGAGAAGGTGGAGCGCGCCATTTGATGGGAACAACTTTAAGAGATGGAAGCAGATGGTTTTCTTTGCTTTCACTCAATTGGGAGTGGTGTTTGCAATTACGGATCCCAACCCTCTTCAAACGGATGATCCGGCAGAAGAAGCCAACAGGCTAAAGAGAGGTATCCCTTGTTTAAGATGACGAGCTGGGTCTGGGTGTTTTTAAATCACACGTGCGCACGCATGCCGAGCCGAGCCGAGCTGAGCCGAGCCAAGCTGGACCGTGGCCGTGGTTGAGGTCGAGGTCGAGGTCGAGGTCGGGTTGGGTTGGGTCGAACCGAGTGTGGGTGTGGGTGTGGGTATGGATATGGATAAGGATATGGATATGGATATGGGTTGAACTAAGATACATGTATCTATTTGCTCAAGCTCCAATAGGTACTTGTATGTACATACATAATTGAACACACCTCTATGTATGGGTCATACCCATATGTACAGACCCCGATAAGCGTATAAATAGAGGCTTGGGCAGAAGGGAAAAATCACTCCAAGCCTCCTGCTTTCGGTTCTTTCTCTCTCTGCTTCTCTCCCTCTATGTATTTTTGTACGAAATACTTGTACTCTATACTTGAATTTTTGTGGGTTACTTGGTTGCAGTGCTCTGTAATTGATTGTTTACATAAAAGGTTTTCGAACTTCATTTTATAAGCCTGGCATTGCTCTCCCGGTGTAGTCGAATACTTTGTTAAAAAATTTATAAACTTGAGGTTGAGTTATCTTGGAGGTGAAAACGCAAGACACCCAATTGCACTCATACAAGGGCGTTTTTAGACCTTAAGAATAACATCTTTTCGGTGTGTCTCAACCTACTTTGAATCGTGTTAGTGTTTGGACAATTTTTACTCAACTTAGACAACTCCATCCAATCAAAACCTGGTTTCCCAACTGTGAAGAATCTTGGATTATTATTTCGTTTCCCACCCTCCAAACCCCCAAAATAAAAATCTAATTGCCTGACGATCGAGAATGCAGCCGTTTCTTATATACCGTGAAGCATGACACCATGGGGTTGGTGGCTCACTGGCTGGCTGTATTATGTTTAGTTAGATGGACCTCCCTCTCTCTCTCTCTCTCTCTCTCTTTAGATGAACAATGCCTCTTCTCTGTCTCTTTCTCTTTCTATATCTTATTATTTTTAAAAATAAATTTCTTGTCCTTGAGGTGTTAACCGACAAATAAGTTGAGCTTGAACTCTTGTAATGGAAAGAGAGCGACTTAAATACCTTTATTCTTTAAATTTCTTTCCCTCTAGGGTTTTAATTAAGAATTTTATGAAACCCAATTGTTTGGTGGTCAATTCATCCAAGTCATCAAGTTTGGATGGGTTGCTCTGTCACATGACAGTTTTTGTTGTTTTTTTAGATAAGATTATTGATCTGTTTGGTGGTCAATTTTTATCCAAGTCATTAAGCTTAGCTGGGTTGCCCTTTTTTTCTGTCACAAGATCACTGATTCTTTTAAATTAATGTTCTACCACATACCGGCCACTTCAAAGAGAATTATAACTCAAAAGCATTTAGTCCATCACAAAGAATAATTATCTGAAAAAATAATTGAAAATTTAATATTTTATAAACGGCTAGTGTTTCCACTAAGAATCAAGAAAGAATGAATATACAATTTGAAGGTGCATAGAATACCCTAACGGCTCAGAGATATTTTTGTTTTTTATAAAATTAGGGAAAATAATTTTTATGAAGGAGAGTGGCTCTTGTGCTTGGCACAAGGGATGCAATGATTACCCTGCCTCCATGAAAGACGAAAATGTTCACCTTGTTGATGTTTACGTGCGTGCTCTCAATAGACTCGTGTGCACAAGAGCCATGCTCTCCCATCGAGAACTCTTCTCCATAAAATTATTATTTGATGGTTGGCAATACTAATTGACAAGTCTGGATCATAAATGAAATTGCAATGTTATTTTTTTTGGGAGTAGATAAATTGCAATGGTAAATAGAAGGGAACTATAATCTCTCTGTGTATCTGAAATCAAGATCCATCTTTAAAACCAAGCAATTAAATTTTGATAAAATATTAATAAAAAAATATTAACTCAAGTGTATTTAATACCTTAATCATATGTAATTAATATAAAATATGGAAAAAAAAGAATGACGTTTGGTTGTGTGCCCTTATGCCTAGCTAGACATAGAGGGTGGCGAAACGACCACCCTTAACCCATGTTGGATGCCCAGCACGCACTCCCATTGGACCCGTACTAATGTAACGCCACGCAACCAAGTAGCGTTCTCTCTCCCATAAAATATATATGTGGGCTTTAATTTGTGTTTATTTTAATTTTTTATATTTTTGTTTAACATTTACAATTTTCATAGCACTTACAATTTATAGTGGTCACTTATAATTATAAAATAATGTTTTTGTTTTCTTTTTTGTCACTATGTTTAGTGAAATATAACACTTCACTATTTGTCACGTGATAATACATGGAAATATCCATGTGATAAAAGAACACAAAAGCATCTCATTGGTACAATTTCGATTTAAGTAACTAAAATTAGTATTTCGTATGATCTAATAAATATTTTTTTATATAATTTTAAGGTGCAAATACAGGAAAAGGGCAGTAAAGTTATAAATGTTGAGTTGTTAGACAGAAGCAATAAATAAGTTTCAAGGTGTCTTCAGATCAGTTTCGTGTTGACTTTGAAGATCTAATTCATCTTTGAATATTCTTTCTTATTAATTAGTGGGAAAAAAATTCTATCCTGTTCATACTAAATGAAGAAAGAGTAAGTTGAAAGGTGAGATGAAAATAATAAATTGTTACCCATCCACCAAACCCACCAAAGACTATGAGGGCACAATATGGTTTGGTAGCTTTTCCTCTTGGGAAGATTTGGTGGCAAAGAATTGGACAATAACCAAAAAGAAACTAAAGCATATAATCAATCCTTTATGGACAATAAAATAAGGAGAAACCTAGAGACTATTGGGGGAGGGGGGATTATTATCCTCTCTAATTCTTAAAGTGTGGCAGTGCGATAATATTAGGTAGAAATGTTGACACCTGGCAGTTGTTGCATCCAATAGTTCATGCTCATTGATATAGATGGTTGGATGCGGCAGCTATCAGGTGCCGACATCTCCACCTAGCACTGCTGCACTGCCAGACTTTAAGGAATTAGAGAGGATAATTTTCCCAATTGGGGGGGGGGGGTTGTGAAATGATCACCCACCCCCAATGAAAGGCGGAAATCCCACCCCCCCCCCATAATGCTCCAGCGTGTCTTCTCATTGGCCCCATGTGCACATAGGGGCCACGCTCCCTATAGAGAACACTCACCTATAAAATAATTATCAGTTCTTTTTTATACTTTTAGGTAAATTACACAAGTTCATACCAAAAAAAATAAAAATAAATTACACAAGTGGTACCCAATATTTAAAGAAACTATATCTGAGATACCTAACGTATAGATACATTAATGTTTGATTTGGTTTATTCTTTCCCCCTTGTTTCTCTCTCTTTTCCACTGCGTGTGGATGTGGTCAATCAACCTAAGAAGGAGAATTAGAAATATGAAGAAAAAAATCCCAAACTTAACATTTAAGAAACATGAGATGATCCAAATAGAATTTTTCAGAAACATGAGGTGTTAGAATAAATCGATCCGAATAGATACATTAATGTTTGATTTGGTTTATTCTTTCCCCCTTGTTTCTCTCTCTTTTCCACTGCGTGTGGATGTGGTCAATCAACCTAAGAAGGAGAATTAGAAATATGAAGAAAAAAATCCCAAACTTAACATTTAAGAAACATGAGATGATCCAAATAGAATTTTTCAGAAACATGAGGTGTTAGAATAAATCGATCCGAATAGGGACAAAATCCCAAAAGTCAGGATCTCCATAGGGCGTTTAAGAACACAAACAAATAAATAATAGAAAACAGGGATAGAACCACCAACCTTGTTTCGCATCCATGACGATGATCGCAGCGGAAATAAAGACCAAAGAATAAGGTGCTGCCCCTCTATTCCCAAAGTAACTGGCTTGATGAGAATACCGAATACAAGGGATGATAAACACTGAATATCTCCCTCTCTGACTAGAATGCACTCCTCAATAGCAATTGAGAATAATAAGTTGTGATGGGTAGAGGGGGGACCTAGCTCTCCTTATATAATAATTCCAATAGGATCTGACTTATCACAGGCCAAATAGGAATCTATCTGCCCGCACTAAAGCCAGTCCACATAGGATTCCTAATATAACTTAATGACCTCCTTAATTAGACCAATACCATAATTCGCCTGAGTTTTACTTTATTTAAGAGTAATCTATATTAGGGAATATATAATTATATTCCAAATATAATTCTAACATGCTCCCACTTGGACTTATATTAAATCACTCATTTTAAAGAGATTTAAAAACAGTTTTGACCAAAACAAATCACAGATTAACAATTCTTTAAGAAAACTTTATGTACACAAGTTTTAAAAACAAATTGGTCTAAAGGTCGTATTAGAAAATCCATCATGTCCCATAGAGTTTTAGACACCGAATCATGGCGGTAACTGCATCTATGATCAAGCGACACAGAGCCTTCCATGGTCACGAGAGCCCTCAACTCTACTAACATGGATGTAATGTGGTAGTGCGGCAACGAGATAATACTCATATGGTGATTCCTTATGTATTATTCATTTATCAGTCCAAAATTTCTCTTCTTTAAGTGGCACAGGCTCACTAGAGAATAATTTTTATGATTCCAACGAATCTTTATGTCTCATCAGAAATAACTCGAGTTATAATTGATGTGTCACAAGACATACATTTAGGCTAATAACTTAATGCCCCAGCCTTGCTTAAAGTCAACACATTCTTTAAGACTTTAAAACAGAAATATATATGCATCATGTCAATAAATAAAACACCAATGTGTTAAAAAGAAAATGCATGCAATGACGACTGATATACATATAAACCAAAGTTTACCATAAGATAAAAATACAGATGAAAATAAGCTCTAAATTACAATGAAGCAAAATAAAACAAACTCCCACTAACCAACTGCATCCTATGATGCAACTAAGCCCATGCTCATGACATGTCTCTCAAAAATACAAGGGGAAGACCTTTGGTTAGGGGATCTGCAACCATATCATCTGTACCAATATGCTCCATTGTAATGTCACCTTTCTTTACTGTCTCCTTTATGGTCAAATACTTGACCTCCATGTGTTTAGACCCTCTAAGTCCTTTATTGTTGTTTATAACCACCACGGCAGAGCTATTATCACAGTATATTTGGATGGATCTATCCACAAAATCTACAATGGTCAACTCCTTTATGAGATTCCTGAGCCAAATAGCCTGAATAGTAGCCCAATAGCATGCTATAAACTCTACCTGCATAGTCGAAGTGGTCACCAATGTCTGCTTTTTAATCTTCCATGATACTGCCCCTCCTGCCATCAAGAAAACATAACCTAATGTGGATTTCCTGTCATCCTCACAGCCAGCAAAGTTAGAGTCTATATACCCCACTAGCTTGAGTTCAGAAACGTGTCTGTAAGTCAGCATATAATCTCTTGTCCCCTTTAAGTACCTCAATACTTTCTTAGCAGCAACCCAGTGGCTAAGACCAGGATCTGACTGATACCTACCAAGAAGTCCCGTCACAAAAGTAATATCCATTCTGGTACAGACCTGAGCATACATGATACTACCAAACGTGCTAGCATAAGACACTTTCTTCATTTCATCCCTCTCAGCTTCATTTTTTGGGTATTGTGTCGAACTCAGTTTGTCACCCTTGAGAACAGGAACATTCCCAGGTTTGCAATCCAGCATACTGAACCTCTCCAGAACACGATCAACATAAGCCCTCTGAGAAAGACTTAATATATGGCGAGAACAATCCCTATGGATCTCAATGCCAAGAACAAAAGAAGCCTCACCAAGGTCTTTCATGTCAAATTCCCTAGATAATAGTCGCTTTGTATTATGCAACATCCCTAGGTCACTGCTTGCAAGCAAGATGTCATCCACATAAAGAATGAGAAAATAGAATTTGCTCCCACTGACCTTGTGATATATACACTGATCCACTTTGTTTTTCACAAAACCAAACGAAGTTACAACACTGTCAAACTTCAAATACCACTGCCTAGAAGCTTGTTTGAGACCATAGATAGACTTCTTGAGTCTACACACAAGATGATCTGAACCATCCACTACAAAACCTTCAGACTGAACCATATAGACTTCCTCATCAAGATTGTCATTGAGAAAGGTGGTTTTAACATCCATCCGATGCAGTTCCATATCAAAATGAGCTACCAATGCCATGATCACCCTGAAAGAATCCTTCGAAGAGACTGGAGAAAAAGTCCCGTTATAGTCTACTCCCTCTCTCTGAGTGAACCCCTAGGCTACCAGTCTGGCTTTAAACCTCTCAACTTTTTCTTTAGAATTTCTTTTGGTTTTATACACCCATTTGCAACCAATGGGCTTACAACCTTTAGGTAAATCAACAAGCTCCCAAACATCATTATGTTTCATCGATTGTATTTCATCTCTCATTGCATCTAACCACAAATCTGACTGAAGACTAGAAATAACGCCTGAATAAGTAACCAGATCAACCACACAACCAATGTCATACTCATGTTCTCCCAGATAGACCTCATAGATAGATGATATAGCTGACTTTCTCTCCCTGATGGATCTCCGTAATGGTGCCACCACTGCGTCAACCTGAATCTGAGGAATCTCAGCTGGAACTGCATCAATAATAGGGTCCTCAACCGCATTCTGAATAAGAGGAATCTCATCAGGTGCTACATGAAAGTCAGGGATCGTATCAATGTCAGGCTCCTGAACTCTAGCAGGTGTAACCAATGGCACAGTATGCCCCACATCCGTCTGAATAGAAGAATAGGTACTGATGTACCAACCATGTGGCTATCTTGAACAGTCTGAGAACAATCATTCTTTTCAGCCACATCAAATTCCAGATCTTCGCTGTTTGTGACTCCACAATCCTAGTGCCTCTGCAGGGATTATAAAATTTATATCTCTTCGAATGATTTGGGTAGTTGACAAAGTAGCAACGAGTAGTTTTGGGATCCAACTTGTTTAAAGTTGGATTATACAACTTCACTTCTGCAGGGCACCCCCAAACTCTGAGATGGTTTAAACTGGTGGGGTTTACAGCCGGTCCACAACTCAAAAGGTGTAAGAGGAGCGACTTTAGTAGGTACACGGTTAAGGATATAAAGAGCAGTTTTCAAGGCTTCACCCCATAAGAACTTAGGTAAATTTGTCCTACTAACCATACTCCTCACCATATCCATAAGGGTGCGGTTACGCCTTTCGACAACCCCATTTTGTTCAGAACTTCCTGGCATAGTAAACTGACTAACTATTCCAGAGTCCTCAAGGTATTTGGTAAACGACCCCTTAAGCTGTCCAGCATCGCCATGTCTGCCATAATACTCACCCCCACGATCAGATCTAACAATTTTAATAACTTTCCCTAACTGTTTCTCAACTTCAGTCCTAAAAATCTTGAACTTATCGAGAGATTCAGACTTTTCTTTAATTAAGTACAGGTATCCATATCGGAAATAGTCGTCTGTAAAAGTGATGAAATAAAAATTTCTACACAATGTGGTGGATAGGGATCACATGTTAGTGTGAATGACCTCCAATAGGTAACTACGGTTAGTTTTCTTCATTATTTTGGTCATCTTTCTAACGTCTCCAGTTCTAGATCACTTTCAGAGTTAGGATGTCGACCTATCCACTCTTGCCTTAGAAATATGACCAGCCTCTTATGGCAATGTGAAAGACCATTCTTTAGAAGGTCTTTTGAAACAACGCTTTAACATTACAAAAACAAATTAACCATAGTGTTCTTTATTTCAAAATGAAAACCACTAATGTCCAAAACTGAAACCGAAATCAAATTTCGCCTAAAGGACGGTACATAAAAAGTGTTCTTTAAAGTCAATTTAAAACCAGAATCTAATAATAAAATGACATCTCCCATGAACTCTACGTCAGAATGTCCATCATTTCCTATGACAAGCCTTGATTGATCCTTGTTTGGCCTCCTCCGATTTATGGTAAAAGCAACATAGTTAGTTGCACCGCTATCTAGCCACCAAGAACTGGATGGGGCTTCTGATAGATTGGATTCACAAACAAAGCTAAAGAACCATTACCTAATGGCTTCTTGGGCTTGAGTAACTAAGCCTTGTATTTGTCGCAGTCCTTCTTCATGTGACCCTTCTTCTTGCAAAAGAAGCAGTGATCACTCTCTTTCTTTAAAGAGTCTTTATTGGGTCCCAAATTGTTAGTCTGATTGGACTGTTTATTGGCAGACTTATGAGTATGGTTTTTAGACTTTTTACTCTTACGGTCTTTGAAAGTAAACAGGGTAACATGCTTTTTGTCTTTCTTCAGTTTCTCTTCCTCAGACACAACCCTAGAAATTAGGTAATTAATACTCCAGACTCCATCTTGGGAAATGCAGTTGGTTTGAATGATGTCAAATTCAGAAGGTAGGGTATTTAGGGCTTGATGGACAATTAGGACATCTGGAAGAGGAATGTTTAAGGCCTTGAGTTTAGTTTGGTAATCAACTATCCTTATAATGTAATCCCTAACACCCCCAGAACCATTATATTCTATATTAAACAACCCTTGCAGAAGTGTCCCAATCTTAGCATTCGATGAAACTTTGTATCTCTTGGAAATTGCATCTAGCAATTCCCTGGCAATACATTGGTCAGGCATACCACTTTTTAGGTGTTCCGGTATCGACCTCTTTATGGACAGTATACTGAGTTGATTACTCTTTTGCCATGCAGCATGTACAGACTTTTCATCCTCAGTACTATCAGTAGTTAGATCCATTGGTTTATCCATAATAAGGGACGTGTGCACATCTGCCATTTCCATAGTAAACGTAATGTCCTCTTTCCACTTCTTAAAGTTTGACCCAGTGAGAAGCTCAATAGTAACCATATTATTGTTGACAAAAAAGGTGACTGAAAATTTAAACAATGAACAGTATAATAATCAGCATGATGCAAGTATAGCTTGAAACTTTATAAGCTTATGAGAATTTTACACACATCATTGTAAAAACACCTTTGGACTGAATTTCCAACATGCAATTGTAAAAATCCCTACATACCAGTGGTCATGGGAATACAACTCAACTTTCAAAATCCACCACCTTTGGGTGTGCAGAATTCTGGGGTCAGCTTATTTACATGCATACTATATATGTACCCTTTCAAGTACCAATACATGACCACCACCTTTGGGTGTATGACCACACATCAGAGTTGAAGGATATCCCACAACTGTATGAGACTGGTGTTTCACAAATCGAATGGGAAGGTCGCTTTGGCGGCTGCATCCTGTCGAACCCATGAAACCTTCTCTTGGGATTTTTCCAAAAATTACTTACATCCTTAAGCAATTTGTGTTCTTTTATAATTTATGACAAGGGACTTAAATCTCTCAAAGCTAACACAAAAATAATAATTCTGTTCATCAAGGTAGGTATTCCAGCAAGTCAAAAATTGGTTTGGTTCCCAATGGAATGAACCAACAAATTCCAGAAAAGACATGCATCAATAGAATATCAAAATTATTTAAAATATGCATATCTGATCAAAACAGAGGGTACCACTGTGTAGAGCATAGAAAAACAGAGCCAACGCAAAAAAGGGACTCCATACGGAGTCTCGTAGCCCCCAGAAAGCCCGGTCAAAGTTTTAGGCCATTTGCGGTTGACTGTACTGGTTTGACCGGTCCGTAGGGTCAAACCAGTTCAGTCAAACCAAGCAGATTCCGAGCCAAGCCCGGTTCAACCATCGGTTCACCCAGCCCGGTCCAATCAGAACTGGGTCAACCCAGTCGGGTCACAATTAGGGTTTCGATCGGGTCATCGGGTCAAAAAATGGGCCGACCCGACCTGGAGGTGCACGTTAGCATCCCTTACATCTGTTAGGGGTGCGTAGGAAACCCCGTAAAAATGCTATTTTTTTTTTTTAAAACAACTGGCGGCAAGTGAGATCACCCGCGGTTGTCGCCGGCACGTCTGGCAGTGATCCACCCACCGAAATTTCTATTTTTTCATGCTCTATCCTCCCATGTGATCAGATTCGGTTTTCGCCGGAGAAAAATTCCGACAGAATGCCAGTGTTCGTACGGGTTTTTGAAAAATTGAAAAAATCCTAAAAAACTTGATTCGAACCGAAAAATTTCGATTCCTTAGCATTATCTATTATTTTGAATCCATAGGTTCAAGAACGGATCTATGGGGCCTCGATACCACATGTTAGAATAAATCGATCCGAATAGGACAAAATCCCAAAAGCCAGGATCTCCATATGGCGTTCAAGAATACAAACAAATAAATAATAGAAAAGATAGCATCCATCTTGTTTCGCATCCATGACGAAGATCGCAGCGAAAATAAAGACCAAAGAACAAGGTGCTTTCCCTCTATTCCCAAAGTAACTGGCTTGATGAGAATACCGAATGCAAGGGATGATAAACACTGAATATCTCCCTCTCTGACTAGAAAGCACTCCTCAATAGCAATTGAGAATAATAAGTTGTGATGGGTAGAGGGGGACCTAGCTCTTCTTATATAGTAATTCCAATAGGGTTTGACTCATCACAGTCCAAATAGGAATCTATCTGTTCACACTAAAGCCAGTCCACATAGGATTCCTAATATAACTTAATGACCCCCTTAATTAGACCAATACCATAATTTGCCTGAGGTTTACTTTTTTTAATATTAGTCCATATTAAGGAATATATAATTATATTCCAAATATAATTTTAACATGAGGTACTCAAACCTAATATATCAAACGTTAGATACCTAAGACGTTTTTTTTCATTTTTTTATTTTGGGGGGGGGGGAGGAGGGTGAGGTGAAAATCTTATACAAGGGCAAGAGAATGTTGACTGAGCCTCTAGAGTCTGCACAAGCGTACTGGCCAATGGGAGTGCACATGCAAGCACGGAGATAGGGTAGTGTAGGTGCAAGAGCCACTCTGGTCACGCGACTAGGTAGCGTTCTTTTTCCGTTTATATAAATGTTAGTCAATAGCTCCTTGTTTCAGTAGCTAGGAACATCACGGTCTTAGCATGAGTCTCGGGTTTGAGAATCTCCGTAGCAACAAAGGTGAATTTCACGTGTGGAGTGTTTTGGTGCCTCTCGGATGTCTCTGAAGAGATGTTTCGGTGCCTCTCTACTCTAGCATGGTGATGGACAATCTTGTCAGTGGTTGATGCAATGGGTGTCAATTCTACGCCCGTCCAAGAAACCCTCAGTCATTCCCATAGTTAGCAAATTTGGATTTGAGAATTATTTGAACGAAAAATTATTCAGAATAATTTGTTTTATTAATTTAAGAATTTGGTCAAAAAAGTAGATAAAATAAATTTTGGATTAAAAAATTATTCATTTTATAAAAAATAAATCGGACATAAATTCCAAATATTATTTTTAATATTTATAGACTTGTAGTACATGTTTAACATTATCAACCAATTATCACATGTGTAGAGGTCATACCCAACGGTCACACAAACCAAGATTGACTGCCTACGAGCAGCCCGACTCTTTAAAAGCCATGTTAATTTATTAGTCTAACCCTAAAGTCCCAAACCCAAAAGGCAAGGCCCAAAAGACCCGATTTGGTGTGTTTTTTCATAGAGTAACTCCACTTATTAGTACTTTCCACTTCCTAGGGTCCTACCAAAGCACCCCTGCAACCCTACTTTAGACTTTAGAGCCCATTTTTAGGCATGGCCAGTTTAGACCCTGTTTTGAGATAAATGGCTCAATAGCTCATCTAAGGCTGGTTTGGCCTGATTAAAAACTGGTATCTGACCAACCATTTGAAAATGGTACCATGCCTAACATATGAGGACCATTTACTTAAACAGACTAATCACAGTGTGGAATTCAAAAGTGGGATGGGGGTGGGGACTGATTAGACCCTCCTAATTGGATGAAACTAAATGTAGATGGTTGCTCTCTCAGTAATCCAGACTGTGCAAGGGCTGGCGGCATCATAAGGATTTAATGGGATTCCTATAGGTGAGTTCTCTTTTATATGTTGGAATATCTTCTAATTTTGAGACTGAATTTATGGTAGAAATTAAAGACATCGGTCTCGCCAAGTAAAAAGGAATTTAGAAATTTTAGGTGGAATGTGATTCTAATTCAATAATGGAGAGTATATTACATAATCATATCGATCCATTGGAGGCATCTTCAAGAATGACTTCACTGATAAGGATATATTCGCACTATCACTTGGTCAGTTACCCATTGGCCATTGCTATCGAACGATGAATTATGTGGCTGACATTCTGGTTAAGAGAGCCGCTCGGTTTGTACTTGCTCCATCTTGGTATGCCTGGACGTTAATTTGTAATTCTTTAGTATTCTTTAATACAAATTTGTTGACTTTAACAAAAACAAAAACAAAAATAACAAAAATAACATGTTTCCTTCTCATCCTTTGATTAGAATTGATTGTCCTCTTCTCACCCTCTAATCTTCAGGTTCTCTATGGTCTTTATCTCTCTGCAGCCTTGTAGCTATAGGCTTGAATTTAAGGGCGTTAAATGATTCGGTTCAGTACAAGTTAGGTAAGCCGAAACTAAACCGATTATAATAAATAATTTCACATGTTGACGTTTATATGGTTTTATAAAGTTTTGTTTTTTTTTTTTTAATTCAAATGGCTATTTTTGAGTTCCTGTCTTTTAATTTTTTATTGAAATGGATGTATATGAATTGAATTCTTATGTGTTTTTTTTAAATAATTATTTATTTGTATCATTACTTATTTATTAATTATTCTTTTTGAGTTCATGTTTTTTTATTCTTATATATTTTCTTTAAATAATTGTTTATTTTTTATGGGCCGGGGGGTGAGGGTGGTCCTAACTCCTACACTCTACACTGCACACTCGAAGGAAATGTAATTGTAAGTTTCAGTGTAATTACTTGTACACTCCTACTGATCCCTTGGGTCGTTGTGATTCTGTGAATAAGGAACCTTCTCCATAGTTAACAGGAAAAATCTTTTCCCATTACCCGTTAGAACTGGGAATTGCCCGGAAAATGGATTTGGCGAAGGCATTGGAATTTTGGAAACAGCAGGGAAATAAGTAGGAAATGTCGAAGAGGAATCTCTTTTCCTAGAAACGTGATTAGTGTTTGGAAATTCCACTACGGTCAACCTTAAGTTTTCCTTAGCATTTCGTGTGCTTTTTCATAGAAACAAAATTTAGTGCCTCTTCCGTCCCTAGTCCTTACTACTCCTTCACATCAATTTATTGGCCCTTTATGTTCATGAAAGCAGCCTTTCAATCAGATTTTTTGTTTAATTCTTCATAGATAAATATAAAACCTAATTCCCATGTGTTTGGGTTTAGCCTGCACGTTAGCACAGAGAATATTTTTTCTTAATTATTAATTTTCTTTTATTTCCTTCTTTTGTCTCTCTAATTAATTTGTGTAAAATTTTAAATTAGAAGCACAAGTTTTAAGGGGTCCCCCCCCCCCCCTCCCCTTATATAAAGGTTAAAAGCACAAGTCATCTATGTTCATCAAAAAAAAACAAGCACAAGTCATCTAGATATATGATATACCCAAAAATGATCTATCAATAACCACAAGACATGTGGCATGGGTCTACCACATAGGTCAACGGCAAGCGGAGACGCCAGAAGACCCATGACTTCCTTGCAGATCAAGATGCCAAATCGGCACATGATTAGGAGACAGTTGAGCTAAACCGTCACCTTATAGTCCCAGTACAGTCAGACTGTAATAGCTATCAATTACCATAACCGCTCCAAGTATAAATAGGGGAGGGACCCCAATACGATCATCTGACAACTCACTTACTCTTACTGCTCTCCCCGTTCTCCCTTTTAATTACCAAATTGTATCTGTTGCACTGGATTGACTTAGGCATCGGAGAATCTCCCCACGGATTCCGCTCTAGGTCTCTTCAATGTTTGTTCTACTTTATAGAGCTTCCACATCAACAGGCGGTATTCCGGCGGTAATAGTATAACAATTGTCTATGAATATTATTGGATTGTTGTTGAAAAATAAAAATAAAAAAAATTCTGAAAACTATTAGAGACTTTTTTTGGACTTTAAAATTTAAATCATTAATTTTGTTATGGGAGAGGTTTTTGTAAATAGTCGTGCATGGTACATGGTTGTTTTTTCGACTATCGGATGGGCATGACCATGTACAATACACAGTTTCTCATCCCCATCCAACGGTTGAAGGTAAAACCTTTTGGTATTGATAATGGAGGTACGAGTATTAGCCAAAAAGTGACTAGTTTTTGAATTTTTTGTCCAGTTCAAATTCCATACAGGCCGACACAATCCGATTTGCAACGGTATAGGAGGTGGTGATCGATACTGATACCTATAACCTTCGTCGATATAGATTCGATTTTGTTCTGAATCAATCGAAATCCACTGGGAATCAGCCAGATTCTACGTGAACCCTGAAAACCCTATGTAAATCACTCTAGAGCTAAACAATTTGAATTGAACGATTCATCCTATTTGATTTCGATTTTTTTTTGGTAATTATTTGATTCCGATTTTTAAATCTACTAGTTAAATAATTAGGCTGCGTTTGGTAACATTTTTCTTCAGAAAATATTGTTCTTTGTCAGAAACATCTTTTTCCGTTTTAGTTTTGAAACTATTGTGTTCCTTGAAGAAAAGATGAGGCTCTATGTACGTAGGTAGGGAGAGCGAGAGGGAGAGAGATGAAGCTTTTGAGGAAACGAGTGAAGGACGAAATGACGTTGTGCTTTCGTGCTCTCTCAAGACTCTTGAATTCTCCATCCACCAACCACTGGATTACCACTTTCCTCTCTTCCTATTCCCCAAATCCCCAAGTTTGACGAGTAAAACAATCCACGTCTGACATGCCCCCATCTAATCCCACGTGGTGTAATCTTCACCCTCCAACGGCATGAAGATCCTACGGCCCAACAACGTTTTCAACTAACCCGTTTTCCTTCCCTCCAGTCCTCACCCACCCAACACAACACAACACAACACGAGACTTTCCCTCTATTTAAAGCCCCTCACGCAGTTCACCAAGACTCAGGAAATTCACATTCATTGCTTGGATTTCCTTCAATTTTCCTTCTTATTATTATTTCATAGATAGAACAGAGAATCCATCAAAACCATCATCAACGCTCTTTGTGATTCTCTATTTATATTCTTTCCCTTTCCCTCTTCTTTTTCGCATTATTGCTGCAATGGAATTCGCACACGAGAACGGTAATGGCCACGCTTCAGTGAAGAGCAACATATGCTTGAAAGACCCTTTAAACTGGGGAATGGCTGCAGAGTCTCTTAAGGGAAGCCATCTCGATGAGGTGAAGCGTATGGTGAGTGAGTACCGTAAGCCCACCGTGAGATTAGGTGGTGAGAGCCTCACCATAGCTCAGGTGGCCGCAGTTGCTACACATGATGCCGGCGGTGTTACGGTGGAGCTCTCAGAATCGGCGAGGGCCGGAGTCAAGGCGAGTAGCGATTGGGTTATGGAGAGTATGAACAAAGGCACGGATAGCTATGGTGTCACTACTGGGTTTGGTGCAACTTCACATAGGAGAACCAAACAAGGAGCTGCACTTCAGAAGGAGCTCATCAGGTGTGTGTTAATTAACTGAAAAATTAATTCCCAATTTGATTTCCAAAATCGGTCATGATCGAGAAAATAATTAGAGACAGATGGGGAGTAGGTGGTTTTCTTCTTCTTGTTGAATTAGAACCATAAGTTGCCTTCTTACACATTTATCACTCACCGACATTTTCCTAATCTTATTTGGCATTAATTAATAGAGCTATCTTGTGCTTCAGTAAAATCTTTTCCCTTAGGTTGTGTTTGGTAATATTTGCTGCGCCTCTGCTTTCTCGTTTCTCCCTTCTTTTTTGGCTTTTGGATTGGTGGTGAAGTCTTTCATGACATGAAGTAGGTGCCCCACCTAACGAGACCTGAGCTGGGTCGGGTTTGGGTCTGGGATCACCATGTTCTCTCCTATCTTTTGCATCCCTAAGTAGGGTGTCAATCGGCCGGTTGGGTTGAACTGGTTTTTTTTTTTTTTTTTTTTGTCTCAATTGGGTCAAATTGAAGCCGACCAAATAAGAAAAGGATCGGTTTTGGTCGATTTTAGATTTGTATCGGGTTCGGTTAATGAGTCGGTTTGACAATTTTCAGTTTATTCATATATGTATACAGAAATTAAGTATAAAAACTTAGTTCAGACCAAAACCAACCCGATAAGAGTTTGGTTCGATTCGATTTGAATGAACCGATTTGGGCTGAAATTTGAGACACCTACTCTAGTGTATTGTTTAAAATAGGAGGCCCAATAAGTTAAGGTTAAGGATCATCATTATCACACAAAATACCTGTTGAGTTATAGGGACCCCTACAAGCCTAGATGCCATATAAATATATATGTATGGACCCATGTCACCCACCCCATTAAAAGATGTCACCCACCCCATTAAAAGAGTGCTTTCTAGGTTTTGTCCACAACATATTACATGAAATGGATGGTCAGGAATGAGATATGGTAGGTGGACTGATATATGGGCATTACCCAAATCCTTAAGTTATCATTTCGGGTCAACCCACGTAGGTGTAAGACTTTTCCAATGTATATCTGCACACACTTAATCTAACCTACACCAACCATCTGATTCGTGAGAATTGAATTGAGATCATCTAACATGATTTGTTTTATGTTTTGATCTTGTTCAGGTTCCTGAATGCTGGAGTGTTTGGAAATGGAACAGAGTCAAGCCACACATTGCCCCACTCGGCCACAAGGGCAGCCATGCTGGTTCGGATCAACACCCTTCTCCAAGGCTACTCGGGTATCCGGTTCGAAATAATGGAAGCCATAACTAAGTTCCTAAACCACAACATCACTCCATGCTTGCCACTACGTGGGACCATCACTGCATCAGGAGATCTCGTCCCTCTATCTTACATTGCAGGGCTCTTAACAGGCCGTCCCAACTCCAAAGCAAGGGGGCCAGATGGGGAATGGCTTGATGCTTCCGAAGCCTTCCGTGCTGCTGAAATCGAACGTACAGGATTCTTCGAGTTAGAACCCAAGGAAGGTCTAGCCCTGGTCAATGGTACCGCGGTGGGGTCCGGCCTTGCATCTATGGTCCTTTTCGAAGCTAACATCTTAGCTGTCCTTGCAGAAGTCTTGTCAGCAATATTTGCGGAGGTGATGCAAGGCAAACCGGAGTTTACGGACCATCTCACACACAAACTAAAACATCACCCGGGACAGATCGAAGCAGCTGCCATCATGGAACACATATTGGACGGTAGCTCTTATGTTAAAGCAGCAAAAAAGCTACACGAGATGGACCCCTTACAGAAACCCAAACAAGACCGTTATGCCCTCCGTACATCACCACAGTGGTTGGGCCCACTGATCGAAGTGATCAGAATGTCCACTAAGTCTATCGAGCGTGAGATCAACTCAGTAAACGACAACCCTTTGATTGACGTGTCGAGGAATAAGGCACTCCATGGTGGCAATTTTCAAGGGACCCCAATAGGTGTATCCATGGATAATACCCGTTTAGCTATCGGGTCAATCGGAAAACTCATGTTCGCCCAATTCTCCGAGTTGGTTAACGATTTCTACAACAATGGTCTTCCCTCCAATCTCTCCGGTGGCCGGAACCCTAGCTTGGACTACGGATTCAAGGGTGCCGAGATCGCCATGGCTTCTTACTGCTCAGAGCTTCAATTCCTGTCCAACCCAGTAACAAACCATGTCCAGAGCGCAGAGCAGCACAACCAAGATGTAAACTCCTTGGGTCTCATCTCTTCCCGGAAAACGGCCGAAGCGGTGGAGATCTTGAAGCTCATGTCCTCCACATTCTTGGTTGCGTTATGCCAAGCCATAGATCTGAGGCATTTGGAAGAGAACTTGAGGCATACAGTGAAGAACACGGTGAGTCAAGTGGCGAAGAGGGTTTTAACCATGGGAGTGAACGGAGATCTTCACCCTTCAAGGTTCTGTGAGAAGGATCTGCTCAAGGTGGTAGATGGGGAATATGTGTTCGCTTACATCGACGATCCTTGCAGTGCCACTTACCCCTTAATGCAGAAGCTGAGACAGGTACTAGTGGAGCACGCATTGAGCAACGGCGAGAACGAGAAGAATGCGAGCACTTCAATCTTCCAGAAGATCAGCGATTTTGAAGAGGAATTGAAGACGATTCTGCCAAAAGAAGTGGAAGCGGCTAGAAGCGCTGTGGAGAGCGGGACCGCGGCGATTCCGAATGGGATCGAAGAGTGTAGATCGTACCCATTGTATAAGTTTGTGAGGGAGGAGCTGAAAACAGAGTTGCTCACAGGGGAGAAGGTAAAGTCTCCCGGAGAGGATTGCGATAAGCTTTTCACGGCGATGTGTCAGGGCAAGATTATTGATCCTCTACTTCAATGTCTCCAGGACTGGAACGGAGCTCCTCTTCCAATCTGCTAGAGTGAGCATGGAAATTTATTTTCAGGGGAGATTTACTACTATTAATCTACTGCTACTATGAAATATTCAACTTTTTTTTTCCCATTAATTTCTCCACAATTCTTCTTCAGTTTGTTAAATCATTTCCTCTGTGATTTCTCGAACTCGAAGATGAAGTTAGAAGAAATCTTCTCAAGTCCCTTTCGTTTCCCTCTATTTGTTTTTTTTTATACTGTTTTGACGTACAACATGAAATGTAATTAATGTATACATTGCCGTTGTATCATCAATTTTTGTCTTGGTGTTGGTTGCTTGCTTCTCCTTCCTTTCTCTTATATCAATTGATTGATCATCCAAATGGATACAGTTTGGATCTTATCAGATCGGTAATAGAAAGATAATGAAAGAGATCAAGAACGAAGCTATTGATTACTAGCATCACTGACACGAATAATCTTTCTCATAGAGAATAAAAAGACTTAAAAAACAAGACTAAAGGAGATAATTGATTTCAAAGTTGTCTGTGGCCGTAGGGTTTTTTAGAAGGATTTATAAAACCTCACCCTAGGAACCCAACCTTAACAGAGTCATACTCTAGGAAGGCTCTCTCTCCCTCTCTCCTTCTTGCGAGTAGTGTCGGCTTCCCCGGATGGGCGCCATGAACTGGGTCCATGACCCGGTCCCCATTTGCACTTTCAATGCTTTCTTCTTTGTGGTCATGGTGGTTTTATGTCAAATCGTTATCCCCTCCAAGTCACTGTCCCTTTAAATTCTTCCAATTCTTCACATGGGGGCAGAAATGATCACCCTACCTTTACCCAAAAATACTACCCAGGATGGGTCCACTGACTCCACTCCCCTTATTAGAGGAATTGAAGATGTCCCTTCCAAGTCACTGTCCCTTTCAATTCCTCCAATTCTTCACATGGGGGCAGAAATGATCACCCTACCCCAATCCAAAAACACTACCCAAGATGTATCCACTGACTCCACTCCCCCTATTAGAGAAATTAGAAATGCCCGCGAAATGGAGGTGATAATTATTCCTGTGTCTCTCTATAAGATTTATCCCATCTTCAAGTGTGGAACGTTCAATTGATGGGCAAATCGTAATGGGCCGTTGTACAGATAATGATGGATGGTTCCCTGGTGGAGAACTAAAGGGTCCCATGGCCATAATTACAATATTACATTACATCATGATTGTAGTGTAGTGGATAAAATCTTGTTGAAAGGGGACCTTGGGGTTGGTGGTAGGTTGGGCGGGGAACTTGCAACTGATTTGGGCCATGAAGTAACCCCAAGAAAGAAAGGCTTGCGCTTTTGGTCCATAAGGCCCATAACCGAAAAGAAAGCACAGGTTTGTTCCCTACCCGTCTCATTTTCTCTGTTTGTTTTTGAGGGAACGGATTCCCCATGATGCCAGTGTGGGAAGGAATCTGTATGCCACTCCAATGGTTAGTTATTCTGTTAAAAGTAAGGATTGGTGTTCTCTGTGCCGCAGCAAAACCTACGCCTAGACACATGGGCCTGCCATTCAGGGGGCAGGGTGATCATTTTGCTCACCCCCATGTGTCTGGCCGCAGCTTGCATCCCCGGCACAGAGAACATTTGACCTAAAAATAACATCTACATGGGGCCCAAGTCAATCATAGGAGAAAAAAAAAATCACATATGATAAGGGAATTGCACTCTGACGTCCGAGAGGGATTGCAGTGGGTTGGGTTGTAGGGGTGTAGCGGGAGGAAGAACAGGGGTTTGGGGGGAGTTGTAGGGGTTGGGCATAAAAGACGAGGTTTAGGGATAAAACTGTCAAGAATGCTTCATGTTGAGAAAATAACACTATATTGGGTAGTTTTGTAAAACCAAACAGTAAGTGAGTAGTTTGGTAATGGGACACCCAATATTGTGTAATCTTGTAGTTTTTCTCACACACACAGACACAAAACCCTCAAAATTCTCCCAAAAGACAAGAAAATTGTGAATTGAGAGCATGGAATTTTCATCCTTCCTAGACTGAATGGTAAATAAATCTAAACAAAATGACTCATGTCTCATCGATTTGAACCCAATTTGGATGGTTCCATTAACTTGTTAATCCTTTGTTTTACATTAGAATGACATATTTCTTTTACATGGTTTTTACTTGGAGGAAAGTAAAAAGGGATGTATAATTACACTTCTAACCCCCTTCTGTGGGATCGGGAGTGAGTCACAGAGTCGTATAGATGACATCCACCATGTGGCCACTCAAGGTGGATGCCATCTGAGCGGCTCACTCCCATTCTCGTTCGCCCCCCAACACACCCTCACCATCATCCAACGGTTGTAAGGCATGATTGGATCCATAAAACAATTCTAAGTTTCTAAAGTTTAATGGTCCTTTTTGGCAAAAGATTTCTTTCAGCTGTGGTGTAATGTTCACCCATCCATCCATGGTTATCATTATCCCTTTGATTAGTCAAAGTCAAAAAAGACCCTTCCCATTATTCCCTTCACTCGGTCCGTCCTTTTATCTTTTAGGGTTTTTGACAAATGTCGCCCTAAAAATGTCCCCCTGCAACTTTTTCTAATTATAAAATTCCTCCTACTTTCAAAACAATGTAGCATTTTGGTCTTTGTTGTTAATTTGGAATGCTATGTGCAAACGGTTGGACTTTTTTTACCATTTTTGAACCATTTTGCCCTTGAAAGGGTAGAATGACCAAACTAGCCCTCACTAACCACATATGACCATTAGAGTAAAGTGACCAAATTACCCCCATCTTCCCCAATTGGTTTAGGTTTGAAACTGAAAAATCAAAAAAACCCTAAACGATTTCCAGACCTCTCTGAAATCAAATCTTCTTCAAAGAGTGTTCTCCCAGCGTCTGGATGGAAGGAATATCAACGATCATGTACAAGGGACTGAGAGATAGCTGGAGGAGAAGAGACTACGAGCGTCTGGATGGATCGACCAGGTTTCGCCGTTGAAAAAATAGAGTGAAGCTGTCTTCTTCTTTGGAAGACACCACCAAACTGGACAACCAGCGGCGTCGGAGGCGGTTCTGGCGAATCAAGGTGACACCCAAATTAAATGGTTTGAATAATTCCGTGTTTGATCCATTTCACACGGCTTAGAATAATAACTGGTTTCATAAAAATCATATTAAGTCACTTCGCAGGTTGTATAAATTATATAGAAATGCATTCAAAGCATTGAAGTCAGTAACATTAAATGAGATAAAAGCAAAATAGTAAATGGTGCAGCTTACCTCATTTCCTCTTTCACACACAAAGGTCTTATGTGTCAATATAATGTCAAATGCACTGTACATTTGGTTGGCAACTACAAAATTACAATCAATGCAATAGAAGAAAAACGAGAAGAAGGTTTCAAATGAAAGAAGTCCATGGTAGGCACAACCCTCGCCGACCAAGGAGTAGTTGCAGAAACAGCTTTCTCTCGTCCATCTCTCCTTCCCTTCAACTATAAATAGGGGTAGGGTGATGGGTTCAACATAAGCAACACAGAGAACTAAGAACGGAGGATCTCAGTACTAAGCTTTGAGAAGTGTTCTTGGGTTTGGGTTAGGTTTCACTTGTAGGGAACTTTGGGTATTACTTTGGTGTATAATTCCTTTGGGGAATTAATGAGAGTTATATTGTAAGTGAGTTTCCTTGTTGAGTAGGTCTCACATATACTGTTGTGAGTGAGGAGTGTGTGTTGTAATTTTTCCTGTACTAATAAAGTGAGCTCCATGTTATTACCTTGCGGACATAAACTATCGTGCCGAACCACGTAATTCTTGTGTCTTTGTATCTTTTACTTTTCCGTGAGTCTTTATTACACGCTTCAGCTTCGTACGTGCCGATCAGTGTGGGACGAATTTTTGCCACAATTGGTATTAGAGCCCAAGGTTGAGAAGTCTTGTTAGCACGTGATCGGTGTCGGCGTACGTGTTTCAGCTTTGCAGTATGGCTTCATCAAAGTTCGAGGTGCCAAAATTTAATGGGTCAAATTATCTGTTGTGGAAGCTGAAAATCCAAACTATATTGGTGAAAGACGGGTGTGCAGTTATCCTTGACAAAAAAGACAAGAAGCCAAAAGAAATGCAGGATGCTGAATTCGCAGCGAAAGATCAGACGGCGATGGTAGACTTACTTCTTGCCTTATACGATTCGGTACTTTTTAATGTCTCTAATCAAATCACTGCCAAAGGATTGTGGGACAAGTTGAAGAATCTCTACGAAGGGAAATCAATGTCCAACAAAAATTTTCTTCGTCGACAATTGTACAGCCTGAAAATGAAAGAAGACGCATCTTTCCAAGAACACTTAAATGGGTTTAATACCCTGTTGAGCAGATTGACCGTCATCGGAGTTAAAATCGATGACGATGAAAAGGTAACACTTCTTCTATGTTCTATGCCGAATTCGTGGGATTCCTTAATCATGAATCTCAGTACTGGAGCTAATCTTGATACGGAGTTGATTGTGGCTACGTTGCTTATGGAGGAGTCTAGCAGAAAAACTCTTGAGAGCTCTTCTGGTAATGCAATGATGGCCAGAGGGAGATCCACAGATAGAAGTTCCAGTGGGAGTCGATCGTCAAGATCCAAATCAAAATGGCATAAAAGTGGTCCTTGTTGAAAATGTGGATAGAAGGGTCATTTGCGTAAAGATTGTAAATCCAAGGAAAATCAGCAACACTCTAAATTTGATTCTCATATTGCATCTACTTCGAAAAGTTCTCAAGGAAATATTGTTGAGATGGAGGATTCATCCGATGATGGTATGGTGATGTCCACGGTTCCAGTTGAAAGCGTGAACCATCAATGGATTCTAGACTCGGGCGCTTCTTTCCATATGATGCCACATAGAGACTGATTCCATACATATCAATCATGTGGTGGTGGCATAGTATATATGGGTAATGATAACTCATGTAAAATTGTAGGGATTAGAGATGTTCGAGTTATGATGTTTGATGGCATAACTCGTATAATTTCTGGTGTACGACATATACCAAACCTGTGGAAGAGTCTACTATCCTTGGGAAAGTTCGATGATGGCTACAAAATTACACTGAAAAAGGATTGATTGAAGATTGTCAAAGGAGCACTATTCGAGGCGAAAGGAGAATTGATAGGCAGTTTATATAGGCTGATCGGAGATATTGTGATTGGTGAAGCTATTGTCGCCAATGTTGTGACAGAGTCTACAACAATCTGACACAAGCGCTTGGGACACATGAGCAAGCAAGGACTACAGGTACTTCTTGATTGTGGCCTTCTACCTGGTTTAAAATCTATTAATTTAGATTTTTGTGAGGATTGCCTATTTGGAAAGCTCCATAGAGCTTCCTTTCCCCGTTCCACTTCTAGAAGTAAGAATATTCTTGACTTGATACATTTTGGCACTTGGGAAGCAGATGTTGAGTCTTTGGGTAGCTCGAAGTACTTTTTTTTTTTTTTTATTGATGATTATTCCAGAAAAGTTTGGATTTATATCATTAGAAGGAAGAGTGATGCTTTTGTTTCATTTAAGAAGTTTAAAGAATTGGTGAAAAATCAGAAGGAAACAAAGATTAAGTACCTGAGAACCGATAATGGTGGAGAATACACCTTGCAAGAATTCAGAGATTTTTGCACTGAGCATGGCATTTAGAGACACTACACGGTTTTGAGAACTCCACAACAAAATGGAGTGGTTGAGCGTATGAACCATACGCTTATGGATCGTGCTAGAAGTATGTTGAGTTGTGCAGGATTGGAGCAGAGTTTTTAGGCTGAAGCTGTATGTACTGCTTGTTATATTGTGAAGCGTTCCCCAACAACTGCTCTCAATGGCAAAATTCCTGAAGAGGTATGGTCTGAAAAACCTGTTGATTATTCGTTTCTTCGTACCTTTGGTTGTGATGCTTATATGTGGATTCCAAAAGAGTTAAGGACTAAACTTGATGCAAGGTCTAGGAAGTGTATTTTGCTTGGCTATGCAGAAGGAGTAAAGGGGTACAGGTTGTGGGATCCCACTACCCACAACCTAGTCATTAGTTTAGATGTTGTTTTCAATGAAGATTCATTGCAGAAAGACAAAGAACAACCAAGTTTTCACCTGTCAAAAATAGTTGAACTTTAATCTCTTAAAGAAGTTCAAAATCAACTTGTTGAAGAACAGCTGACCGATACTGATGAAGCTGGTGGAGATAAAGCTGATGAAGAGCATACAGAAGAACCAGGTGCTGAAACTCAGGGTGACCAAAGGCGGTATAAGAGAGCTTTGAAACGTCCTACTTGGCATAAAGATTATGTCACGGCTTACGCTTGTATCACTGAAGAGCATGAGCCTTGTACATATCTAGAGGCCTGTAAGTCCAACGAGGCTCCCCAATGGAGAGCATTTATGGAAGAGGAGATGGAGGCCCTGTACAAGAATAAAACTTGGGATCTTGTTAAGTTACCCAAAGGACGTAAAGCTATTGGTTGCAGATGGGTTTACAAGCTAAAAAGAGACACTAATGGGAATGTTGAAAGATACAAATCCCGATTAGTGGTGAAAAGTTATGCACAGAAGTCAGGTATTGATTTCAACAAAATCTTTTCTCTAGTTGTTCGTCTGATGACTATTCATATTGTGTTAGTATGGCAGTTGTGCTTGATTTAAAGCTTGAGCAGTTGGATGTTAAAACTGCCTTTTTGCATGGGAATCTCGATGAAAAGATTTATATGACTCAACCCGAAGGATTTGTTGAAGAAAATAAGAAGAATTTGGTTTATCGGCTGAACAAATAGCTTTATGGCTTGAAGTAGGCACCAAGATGTTGGTACAAGCGATTTGATTCTTTTATTGTGAGCTTGGGGTTCAAGAGATGTGAAGCAGACCATTGTACCTATGTTCGCAATCATTGTAATGGTGGTTTTATTATCTTATTGTTGTATGTTGATGACATGCTGGTTGCAAGTACCAATAAAGATGGTATTGTAGACCTTAAAGGTCGTTTAGCAAGGGAATTTGATATGAAAGACCTAAGTGTCGTAAATCATATTCTTGGGATGATTGTACTTAGAGACGGAGGCCCTGTACAAGAACAAAACTTGGGATCTTGTTAAGTTACCCAAAGGATGTAAAGCTATTGGTTGCAGATGGGTTTACAAGCTGAAAAGAGACACTAATGGGAATGTTGAAAGATACAAATCCCGATTAGTGGTGAAAAGTTATGCACAGAAGTCAGGTATTGATTTCAACGAAATCTTTTCTCCAGTTGTTCGTCTGATGACTATTCATATTGTGTTAGTATGGCAGTTGTGCTTGATTTAAAGCTTGAGAAGTTGAATGTTAAAACTGCCTTTTTGCATGGGAATCTCGATGAAAAGATTTATATGACTCAACCCGAAGGATTTGTTGAAGAAAATAAGAAGGATTTGGTTTGTCGGTTGAACAAATAGCTTTATGGCTTGAAGTAGGCACCAAGATGCTGGTACACGCGATTTGATTCTTTTATTGTGAGCTTGGGGTTCAAGAGATGTGAAGCAGACCATTGTGCCTATGTTCGCAATCATTGTAATGGTGGTTTTATTATCTTATTATTGTATGTTGATGACATGCTGGTTGCAAGTACCAATAAAGATGGTATTGTAGACCTAAAGGGTCGTTTAGCAAGGGAATTTGATATGAAAGAGCTAAGTGTTGTAAATCATATTCTTGGGATGATTGTACCTTAGAGACCATGAAAATAGGAAGATCTGGATAACTTAAAAGAGTTATGTTGAAAAGGTTCTGCGTCGCTTCAATTTGTAGAACGCTAAACCAATTAACACCCCACTTCCTATTGGCTGCAAACTGTCTTCAGAACAGAGTCTTTGCACAAAAGCAGAGAAGACAAAGATGTCTCAAGTACCATATGCATCAGCAGTGGGAAGTCATATGTTTGCCATGGTGTGCACTAGACCAGACATTGCACAAGCAGTGGGAGCAGTTAGTAAATACATGGCAAAGCCAGGTCGAGATCATTGAACTGCTGTGAAGTGGATTCTTCTTTACTTGAAGGGTACTTCTGACATAGCTATTTGTTATAGTGGCCAAGATTTACAATTGGTTGGTTTTGTGGATGCAGATTTTACAGGCCAGAGACCGTGATAGACGGAGATGTACCACTGGATTCTGTTTCTCTTTAGCTAGTGGTGCAATTAGTTGAATGTCCAGATCACAGTCTATGGGGGCATTATCTACTATAGATGTCACGCCCCCATCCCAACAAGGGATAAAATACATTATAAGGGGTGACTAGGACAACGCTTGTCATCCTACTAAGCTGCCAGGATCACTGACACAGTGTCCCAACGCATACCATAACTAATATTAAAACAATATAATATCGAGTGCGGAAAGGGAAATATTACATTCCAAATGATCAGTAGTTTTTATGAAGCGTATAAAATCAATAGTTACAAGATGATCAAAGCCTAGATGATAAATCGTAGTTAATCCATTTTTCATTACCATCTAATAATGATTAAGAAGGGTATAACAAGAATGTTTTTACATGGGCCTACGCCCTAAAATAAACAAAAAAGGAACAAGTCCCTAGAATTCTCACGGCCCGTAGGCACAATTGTCACAAGGACACCCGTTGCCATGTTCCTCTAACACAGCTTCCGGCTCCTCCGTACCGCATCATAATCTAAAAATTGTGTACACGAGGGGTTAGCTCTCCACCGAGCCGTGAGGGGATGGGGATGCACAAACACACAATTCACATAGTCCAATGATGCATGCATATGTTAAGTAAATTTTCCACCTAACATCACAACTAAGTCAATGGCATATGCTATCGTGACAACTCGGGAGACACGTGGGTCACTTAACTTATCGCCACAATGAAACCTCAATTGTCACCGGGACCTACGCCGATCGAAGCCTCCAAGACCACTCGCAAGGCGGACCGATAACCAATACTACCATGATCGCCTCTCCCACCTCCACGAATCCGGTGTACTGATTACCCAACACCTAAACCCCGTTGGTAAGGGTCGTAGCATAAGGGTGTAAAATCCTAGCCACGCCTACATGCAAGTCCTATCGTCCCGAGAGGTAATCCGGGCGCATCAAATTTTCATCCGGTTTAGTGCCCGACACAAAGACGGCACGGCGACATACGCTCTCAACATGACATTCAACATAATTTCTTCATAAATATATATATTATCGGGGTTTCGCAGACCGCACCCACCGCACCGAGACCCATCAAAGTAAAGCATCTCCAATTAACATCATAACATTCATATATAAAAGTATGCAATATGCGTAAGCATGCTTAATAATTTATAATGATGATATAATATACAATGCAATAATAATATCAAGCCCAAACAACCAAACCCACTCACAATATGTGTTATGTCCCGATGTTATGAGTTGTCGCCGCAATCAAGTAACACGTCACAAGATGAAAACTTTAAACCTAAATAAAGAGTGCAAACAGGATTAATTAAGTAAAGGGACGGATCCCCAAAAGGTCTCCCATTAATCATTTAAGTATAAGGTTTCGTATGAAGTGGGCAGTGTGGTTTCATGCCCAAATTCTCGCAACCACATGTAAATCCTAGGAAACCCGGGGCCCTGTGATGTTTTAGTCAAGGTCGGATGCGGATGTGGTTTCAAAACTGAATCCGAGTGTAAATCCTAGGAAACCAGGGGCCCAGGATGTTTTAGTCAAGGTCGGATGCGTATGTGGTTTCAAAACGAATCCGAGTGTAAACCGAAGCTTCACAGGGCCTTTTCGGGAGGTAATTTCAGGGTGGTTTCTTGCAGGTCTGAAACCACATGTAAATCCTAGCTAACCAGGGGCTTAGGATAGTTTTAGTCAAGGTCGGATGCGGATGTGGTTTCGTAAAACTGAATCCAGTGTAAAACCACATACCGCAGAACCGAAAATTGAAGGGTTTCTCACTAGGGATTCATTTTCCAAGGGGTTTAAAGGTAGGGAGGCTTCAAGAAAGCTTCCTCCTAGGTCCATTAGGGTTCTAAGACCTCATTAGGTCCATGTAATCCCATGGATTTTAGAGAAAACAAAGAGAACCTAAATTAGGACATAATATGGTAGAAACCTTAAATTTCTTAAATGGAAAGAGATTACTTAGGCTTAGGGCTTGTAATGGAGTGAAATAACTCCACCATAGTCTAGGTTTAGAGGTTCCATCGATTCCTTAGGTTCCAAGAGAACCCTAGGTCGAATTTCTCCCATTTCCCAAACCCCAAAACCCAAAATAGAAGAAAAGAGATGGGATTGAATGGCTTACCCACCCCAAGGTAGAAGGCTCCATGTTGAGGCTCCAAGAAGTGATCTTCAAACCTCCAACCAAGATTCTCCACCCTTCTTCCTCCTTTTCTCCTTCTTTCTTTCTTCTTTCCTTCTTTCTTCTTTCTTCTTTCTCCTTTCTCTCCTCTTTCTCTCTTCCACGATTTAGGCTAGATGGGAGAAGAAATGAAAATGAATCCTTCTCCCCCTTTGTCTTATTTATAGAAAATGGGCTTGGGTCCTTTAAGTTAAATGGGTCAAATAGCTAAATGGGTACTTTAAGTTAAATGGGTCAAATAGCTAAATGGGTGGATCCAAGATAAATGGGTCATTAGGCCAAATGGATAGTTTAAGTTAAATGGGTCAAGAGGGCTTAATGGGTTGACCCATGATCTTATTTAGGGTAAAGGAATGGGTTAACCCATCTTTGGGTCAAATAGAGTTAGATGGACCCTCAGGTTAAATTGCCACTTAAGCCCAATGGGCCTCTTAAGCTAATGGGCCTACCCACTAGTTATAATTAGGAAAGAACCTAATTAAAAGATGAGCCCACATGATATGGGTATAATTGCTCTTCACGCGTTTCCCCAGGGCAAGTGGGACCCACAAATAGAATATTCCCAACTCGACTAAAATAGCCCGGGCGGTCCAAATCTTGACCCGCACTTCGAGGGCATCGAGGAAAAGGGTAAATAAATAAACTTACGGGCTAGAACTTACTATTTCCTTGTCATGGTTTGTCCCCATGACCCCGAATAGTTTCTCCACAGTAAACCCGCACCGTGGTCAATAATTTTGTAGTGGGTTTGACCACTAGTGAGAACACTCACCAAAGATACGTGGCGATGATAACCACACGCCACGGGAAAAATAAAAATTAATTATGATCCGGGTGCGGGTATAACATCCTCCCCACCTTACAAGAAATTTCGTCCCCGAAATTTGAGGCACTAGGGTCTCAGTGAGAAGGGCTGTTGGATAACAACATCCCAAGTCACCCACATCTTGAACTAAGTCAAAGGTCGGGTCAAGATGAGGCAAGGCTCTACGTGGCACGCAAGTCAGTTCCACAATTCTCTTTTCCTTACAGGGTCACATTACCACAGGGGTGTGGTTCACAATAACCCTAGAAAAACAGGGTTCCAACTACTAAGTTAAGTTTCAAGGAACAGAGTTCCCTAAATCTTCCAGATCGTGTGATACCATTCTAGCCTTCACTACTCCTGGTCTCTTGGGTTACAGGATTTAACCCGTCCATGTCCCAACATAGGGTTCACATTCTAAAGGCTTTCACATCCGGTTATCTCATTACCTAACCCAACTTTAGAATGATTTGGAATATTGATGGAATCTCCTACTGTTCACTCCCAAGACGGAGGGGACGCATTTGGTGATCCATTACCCCATTCATATCTGTCGTTGGAGAAGGTCTTGTTACATCCTTCAGTTTCAACTTTCACAACCTTTAAACCTACTACATAGTAATCCCACAGGGAAGAGTCCACATTAGTCCTCTTTCGAGAACCAACAACCATTACTAGCTTTTGTCCAAGTCAACTCTTCAAGCAGTCTCCATAATTTAACCTATCCGGTCATTAAATTCATTCTTCATTACCCTAAGGTTTGGTCAACCAAGGTCAGGGCTCCAGCTAGTTTCACAATAAGGTCGAGGTAAGTCATACTTGTAGTACCAGAGAATCACTCTAGTCACACAAGTCCAGGGTTCTAAGGGATATCTATATATATTTATCACACCAATATGTAGGCATAGATTCAATAATTACATTCAAATCCCTATGGATATATCTGTCATTTAGGTCAATCCACAAGAACAAGAAGTTCTCAGGTACGGTTCACTAAGTTTTTTTTTTTTTTTTTTTGGAAAGTCAAATCACGGTGTAGGACTTTCTCTATGAGTCTAAACAAGGTTTGGATGGACCAAGTAAAGTTCAAATAGAGTCGTCACTAGCTTGAGGTGTTATGAATGACTTCCAAATACACGTGACCTTCATGGCTTACTCAAATAAACCAGTCTATTACTTTCCTTTCCTACGCACCCCATTGAGGGTCTCTACCCATATAGGTTTAGGTTTCCCTATCCATAAGGTCCGGATCTTTAAATTCATAGGACCTAAGGTCTTTATCCTCAAAGGTAACTCTTCTTCCTTTATGTAAGAGAGGAGTCACAGCGGTTACCAATGCCTGCTACTTTTTATTAGCTGGCCCAATCGGGTACAAGTCCTAACCTCTTTCAATTCAAGGTATTGACTAGACTTAGGTGGTTCCCACAAATGGGTCACACAACGGGGTGTCCGATCTAGGGTATAGGCACATAATCATCACATATAAGTGTAGTCAAAGGTCTCCAAAACAAGATAAAAATCCTAAAAGAAATCGGGTGGACTCACGAGCGACGTCAAGACTCGGGTGCATTCATGGCCCCTCCGCGAAAATAGGGAGAGTGGACTAACGGGCGGATGTGGAATGCGAATCCGTTCGCTTGTCCAATCTCAAAAGTCTCAATGGCCGAGAGGGTTTAAGTCAAACGGATTTACGGACGGATGCATGAGTGTGGATCCGTTCGTTGATCTCGCATGCATTTATAATGATAATTTCAAGTTTTATGCGGAGCGGATTCACGATAAGTGGATTCGCTCGTTCGCTCATTTGCAGAAATTTAACATAACAGAGCCGCGAGTTTTAAAACTCACTTTTGGCTCCAAAGAAAGGAACATAACCGCAGGAGAAAAAGCTCTACTGGGACTTCCGCTCAAGCTTCCCTCGGGTGGTTTTCTTGTAATCTTAAGCCTCAAGGTTTAACTCTCACTTGTTCAAGATATGGCTTTCTTCCCATTCCTACTTTCTCTTTTCTTGGATTTGGGATGAATCATTTCAAGTTGTGATCATGTCTTGACTTTGCTTGTAATACCATGACCATGTACACCAAATCCATGCCAAACCGATTGGAACTAGGGTTTTTGGGTGTAAATCAAGTCCTATTTGATCGATGGCACTAAGTTGTTGGATCCTTGTTTGATTATTGCATCTTTTATAAACTTTCAAGTCTTTGCAAGCATTTTAGAGATTATCACTATGCTGTCATGTCTAGTTGAATTTTACTTGGATTATGCCCAGGTTTTGGTTGTGGTAAAGTCCTCAATTCACAATATTTTGAAGAAACTCTTCAAGTTCAAATCTAATCCTTTTACATGCCATAAAATCTCATAGAAAATTATCACATTGTCTTATCTTCAAGCATATTCTCTTGTATACATGATCGTTGATAAAAATCCTTAGAATCTTTCCTCTCTTCCTCAAATAAATAATTCTTGTCTCTTGTTGAGGTATTTTCATCCAATAACTTGCTTGTTTCATATTCGTTGGGATGTAAAGTAGCCAAAAGTATATGTTGTTCACATTGATCTCATTATTCACGTCCATGCACTAGGGATTTCACACGGATTTTACATGTGCATTGATCTTATTCATTTCTCTTCACTCCAAACATCTTCCTCTGGTTATCATGTCTCATTTCCCTTATATGCTCTTGTCACAATATAATTTTCACATCTTGTAGACATTTTACTTCTATACTTTTATTTGCCAAGATAAAGCTTAAGTTACCGGGGTAAGATATGCCACAAGAGGGGCGAGGGAAACATCAAATAGAGGTAATAAAAGCCTAACATAGGTTGGTTCATCAAGACAGGGCAAGAAAACCCTTTCTGGCTTGGGCGGTTTTAGGTGTGGTTTCAGTAAGTTGCAACCACAGGTAAATCCGAGCTTTTACAGAATCAAATTTTGTTCTCAGAAATTCATGGATTCTCAGTCGATTTCACAAAATTGAATCCACGGGTGAAACCGCATGGCCCAAAAATTAAAATTTTAAAACCCGCAACTTAGGGGTTTATTTCCCTCCTTCAAAACACAACTCTAATACATTTGAAGAACCAAAAGCCGCGATCGTTCTTGCTCTCACTTCCCTCCTCGGTGGATTTTAGTGCTCCAAATTACTCCTCAACAACATCCAATCGCATTCAGGTAAGATCTTTCTCTCTCCCATCGAGTTCTCTCAAGGAGAAACCCCAAAACACAATTTAGGTTTTGGAAACTTGGGGTTTTGCTTTCTTTTTGCTCGAGAGACTGTTCACAATCTAATCTTAACCATTTTCTCACCATAAGCAACCTATACAAGGGCTTGCATACGATCTTGGCATCTAACTCAAGGATTTAGGTTGGATTTTGGAAAAACCAAAACCTACTCGAATTTTCCTCTTCTCTTTTGCCATGTATGAATCGGTCTTACTAGATAGGGCTTAGTTTACATCCTTTGAGTGGTCACAAGCCAACTTTACTTGTTTCTCAAGATTCAAACTTCCAATCACAAAATCTAAAAATTTTCTTTAAAGTTTATAGCATGTTTCAAGATCAAATAAGTCCATATTTTGCTTGAACTCACTTTTTGCATAAAGCATTACTTTCTAGGCATATTATGACCATGAATCTTCATTATTTATCATGTCATTCACATAATGGTCATGCCTTTTCTTTTTTTCCTAACTTCTTAGATCACAATTGGATAAAATCAAAATTTTCTAGCCTAAGAATCCCGCTGAAATTTAATTTGCTTTGGAAGGAAAATCAAGGACTAGGTTTTGAACTTCACAACCTTACATTGATCATCTACTTAGGCCTTAGCATTCAAGGTACAAATTTGCTATCAATCTTGGCTTTTAGCGCAGGTTAAAACAATCAATGGCTCCAAGAACACAGCGTGCATGCGTTGAACAAGTTGCACCAACTCTGCCCTAGATCCACTATGGTTTCAAAAGATAGAGGACCCGTAGCTTTACCGACTACTTCCGCTTTAAAAATATAGTGGAAGGGCGGGATGTAGTGTTGGATGATCTCAAAGCTTCCATGGTGGGGCGAGATTCGAGGCATTGGGGTGGACCAACATTCTCAACCTTCCCGAACCATACTACCTACAACTCATTTACCATTCTATACAAATCGGACACCGAGAACCCAGGCATACGAATTATCAGTTGTTTCATGTGTCAAGGGGGTTTCTATAGCCTTCATTGCAGCACATTGGCGGCGTTATCAACGTGTCCATTGGAGGAGCAAGGACCTATTGTTCACTTAGAAGGAATCCCTATACCTTAATCAAGTGGGAGGTATTGACATTTCGATGGCCATCAGCGGCTGAACTGCGAGTGATGGATGGCTTCGATGAGGTCACGAAGCAACTCTCCAATCGACTTGGCGCCTAGAGGGTATCGAGAGAGGGTAGATGACATCGATGACTTTCTTGGTCGCGATGGTGGCGGTGGTGCAATGTCTAGCTCAGCTTTCTCTCAACAATTAAAGTTATCCCGGATCAGTTCTTATAGTTCTTGTCTTAGGATGAACAAGCTGGGAACTTTTAGAAATGGTAGACTTGTATATTTAACGAGATGAACAGAATCAAATGTTTTGAGTTGGAACAGATGAGATCTTGCATTTCGAGTTGAGAAAGACACGTTATGCCGAAGCAGAGAATCTGGAACAATCATGGTGTTTAGATAAGTATCTTTTGATTGAGCAGGATAGAATCATATGTCTTTGTTGGAATAGATGAAATCATGAATGTTGAAATGGGAAGGATATGATTGCCTCCCAAGAAGATTTGGAATAATTGAATATTTGTAATTAATCTTATATGTATCTCTATGTATTTGCTTAATTCTCTCTTATTTAAATCATTGTTGATAATTGTGCTTGGTTATGATTGATTCATTATTGTTTATGAATTATAACATATAGTAACCCATTTATGACCTACTTAAGGCTCAACCAAGCAATTATATAGTTGTAGCTTTTGACCTATGGTTCAAGTCCTAAGTTCCATGTTACCTATTATCTTCTAAGTTCTTGTTTCACCACAATCGGTCTTCTCCTATGTCCGCACACCATCATTTATGTTCTTGAAGATTTTTAGTTTAGAACCTAATTGTGGAGAGTAAATCAAGAGTCCGCGAGATCGTGGTCGGTGCGAGCATCATTGCTCGATACCACTCTGTCACGCCCCCATCCCAACAAGGGATAAAATACATTATAAGGGGTGACTAGGACAACGCTTGTCATCCTACTAAGCCGCCGGGATCATCGACACGTGTCCCAACGCACGATCATAACTAATATTAAAACAATATAATATCGAGTGCGAAAAGGGAAATATTACATTCCAAATGATCGGTAGTTTTGCGAAGCGTATAAAATCAATAGTTACAAGATGATCAAAGCCTAGATGATAAATACTGTAGTTAATCCATTTTTCATTACCATCTAATAATGATTAAGAAGGGTATAACAGTAAATGTTTTTACATGGGCCTACGTCCTAAAATAAACAAAAAGGGAACAAGTCCCTAGAATTCTCACGGCCCGTAGGCACAATTGTCACAAGGACACCCGTTGCCATGTTCCTCTAACACAGCTTCCGGCTCCTCCGTACCTGCATCATAATCTAAAAATTGTGTACACGAGGGGGTTAGCTCTCCACTGAGCCAGTGAGGGGATGGGGATGCACAAACACACAATTCACATAGTCCAATGATGCATGCATATGTTAAGTAAATTTTTCACCTAACATCACAACTAAGTCAATGGCATATGCTCGTGACAACTCGGGAGACACCGTGGGTCACTTAACTTATCGCCACAATGAAACCTCAATTGTCACCTGGGACCTACGCCGATCGAAGCCTCCAAGACCACTGGCGGACCCCTAATAACCAATACTACCATGATGGCCTCTCCCACCTCCACGAATCCGGTGTGCGATTACCCAACACCTAAACCCCTGTTGGTAAGGGTCGTAGCATAAGGGTGTAAAATCCTAGCCACGACTACATGCAAGTCCTATCGTCCCGAGAGGTAATCGGCGCATCAAATTTTCATCCGGTTTAGTGCCCGGTTACCGCACGACGCAGCGCATACAGATTCAACATGACATTCAACATAATTTCTTCATAAATATATATATTATCGGGTTTCTGACACCACCCACCGCACCGAGACCCATCAAAGTAAAGCATCTCCAATTAACATCATAACATTCATATATAAAAGTATGCAATATGCGCAAGCATGCTTAATAATTTATAATGATGATATAATATACAATGCAATAATAATATCAAGCCCAAACAACCAAACCCACTCACAATATGTGTTATGTCCCGATGTTATGAGTTATCGCCGCAATCAAGTAACACGTCACAAGATGAAAACTTTAAACCTAAATAAAGAGTGCAAACAGGATTAATTAAGTAAAGGGACGGATCCCCAAAAGGTCTCCCATTAATCATTTAAGTATAAGGTTTCAGAAGTGAAGTGGTTGCAGGTGTGGTTTCATGCCCAAATTCTGCAACCACATGTAAATCCTAGGAAACCCGGGCCCGGGACAGTTTTAGTCAAGGTCGGATGCAGATGTGGTTTAGTAAAACTGAATCCGAGTGTAAATCCTAGGAAACCAGGGGCCCGGGACAGTTTTAGTCAAGGTCGGATGCAGATGTGGTTTGTAAAACCGAATCCGAGTGTAAATCCGAGCTTCACAGGGGCCTTTTCAGGGAGGTAATTTCAGGGTGGTTTCTTGCAGGTCTGAAACCACATGTAAATCCTAGCTAACCAGGGGCTTAGGATAGTTTTAGTCAAGGTCGGATGCAGATGTGGTTTCGTAAAACTGAATCCGAGTGTAAAACCACATACCTGCGAACCGAAAATTGAAGGGTTTCTCACTAGGGATTCATTTTCCAAGGGGTTTAAAGGTAGGGAGGCTTCAAGAAAGCTTCCTCCTAGGTCCATTAGGGTTCTAAGACCTCATTAGGTCCATGTAATCCCATGGATTTAAGAGAAAACAAAGAGAACCTAAATTAGGACATAATATGGTAGAAACCTTAAATTTCTTAAATGGAAAGAGATTACTTAGGCTTAGGGCTTGTAATGGAGTGAAATAACTCCACCATAGTCTAGGTTTAGAGGTTCCATCGATTCCTTAGGTTCCAAGAGAACCCTAGGTCGAATTTCTCCCATTTCCCAAACCCCAAAACCCAAAATAGAAGAAAAGAGATGGGATTGAATGGCTTACCCACCCCAAGGTAGAAGGCTCCATGTTGAGGCTCCAAGAAGTGATCTTCAAACCTCCAACCAAGATTCTCCACCCTTCTTCCTCCTTTTCTCCTTCCTTCTTTCTTCTTTCCTTCTTTCTTCTTTCTTCTTTCTCCTTTCTCTCCTCTTTCTCTCTTCCACGATTTAGGCTAGATGGGAGAAGAAATGAAAATGAATCCTTCTCCCCCCCCCTTTGTCTTATTTATAGAAAATGGGCTTGGGTCCTTTAAGTTAAATGGGTCAAATAGCTAAATGGGTACTTTAAGTTAAATGGGTCAAATAGCTAAATGGGTGGATCCAAGATAAATGGGTCATTAGGCCAAATGGATAGTTTAAGTTAAATGGGTCAAGAGGGCTTAATGGGTTGACCCATGGTCTTATTTAGGGTAAAGGAATGGGTTAACCCATCTTTGGGTCAAATAGAGTTAGATGGACCCTCAGGTTAAATTGCCACTTAAGCCCAATGGGCCTCTTAAGCTAATGGGCCTGCCCACTAGTTATAATTAGGAAAGAACCTAATTAAAAGATGAGCCCACATGATATGGGTATAATTGCTCTTCACGCGTTTCCCCAGGGCAAGTGGGACCCACAAATAGAATATTCCCAACTCGACTAAAATAGCCCGGGCGGTCCAAATCTTGACCCGCACTTTGAGGGCATCGAGGAAAAGGGTAAATAAATAAACTTACGGGCTAGAACTTACTATTTCCTTGTCATGGTTTGTCCCCATGACCCCGAATAGTTTCCTCCACAGGTAAACCCGCACTGTGGTCAATAATTTTGTAGCTGGGTTTGACCACTAGTGAGAACAGCTCACCAGCATACGTGGCAGTGATAACCACACGTCACGGGGAAAAATAAAAATTAATTATGATCCGGGGTGCGGGTATAACAATAGAGGCAGAGTATATAGCAGCTACAGATGCATGTAAAGAAGGTATCTGGTTGAAGAGGTTGCTTGATGAACTCAGAATCAAGTAGAATGTGATAATTATTCATTGTGACAGTCAGAGTGCGTTACATTTGACCGTAAATCCAATGTTTCATGCTCGGACTAAACACATTGATGTAAAATATCATTTTGTTCGAGATGTGGTGGAAGATGGAGTAATCTTTCTGCAGAAGATTCACACCAATGACAACGTTGCAGATATTCTAACGAAGCCTGTTACGAGGGAGAAATTCATATGGTGCAGAACTTCTCTTGGGCATGTGGTTACCTGATCAGAGGTGACGCTTGGGCAATTCGGAGCTGTGAAGACTATTTTCAAAACTAGTCTTCAAGTGAGAGAATGTGATAGAAATGCATTCAAAGCATTGAAGTCAGCAACATTAAATGAGATAAAAATAAAATAGTAAATGCTGCAGCTTACCTCATTTCCTCTTTCACACACAAAGGTCTTATGTGTCGGCAATACAATGTCAAATGCACTGTACATTTGGTCTGCAACAAAAACTTGTTTTTGTTTAAAATATTACCGCAAGCGTACGGGTCAATCATAGCTACGGGTCAAACATGAGGAGGTCAACCTTGAATAAATTTTCACTTTTAATTAAGGCGAAGTGTACAACTTATCAAATATAAAATCAACCTATATATGTAAACTATCAATTATGGAAACTAACAAATATAGAAGCAACTAAATTACCAAAGATAACAAATTAAAAATAGAAACTAGGGCAACCGCTAAGCGAATGGATGAATTAAAAGTAAGAAAGTCACTTGGGAATGGATTCCACCATGAGAATTAGGGCAGATCAATGATTATCATATTAGGGCAAAGCATACATACAACCTAGGTCTATAAGATATGTGGCACGGCTCATATACGGCTAATATATCCTATGAAAATAGTGTTCATACAATATACAATGTAAACAAAAAAATACATGAACATAATGGTGTCACAATGGATACGGCTAACGAACATGTATATAGTTCCCCTTGGAATGACATACAAGCTGTGGGCGGTCATCCATTGTAAGTTCAATATTGATCATGTCCATTAATCACATAAACAATGCTAGTCATCAATTCTTCCTTCTCTCTTGTTTTCACCCACTCCCAAGAGGAGAGGTTTAGCTAGCCATGAAAGCAATGAAGAGGGAAGGAAGGATTGATGGAGAAAAAGACATAGAAATTACTAAAACTCAAATTTATAAGAAGAAGAACTTAGCTGATTCAAATAAACTCCAATGAAGATTCCATCACTTGAATCCCATCACTTGAAGCCGCATCCAATATTGAAGAACAAATTACCAAAGTGTATAATAAAAATTATACATATAACCGAAGGGATAGGAAAATAAAAATTATCCTAACAATGATTCTAAAAATTAAAATTACATATGATAACCTAAATATATAAGATAAAAAAAAAAAAAAACTAAAAAGAAGGGGATGAGAAATCGGGTATAAGGAAGAGGGCTGCTGTCAACTAAAAAGAGAAACTAAAATCTAGAAGGGAACTAAACGAAACTGGGAAAGAAATTCTGCTACTGCTGTATCCAAAAGGAAGAAGAATACTGCCGCTACTGTAACAGAAAAATAAAACTAAAAGAGAAAAAACTAAGGAATCCAAAAAAGGACAGTGATAAGTGCGGTTAAGAAATGAGATTTTATATTGGGGGAGAGAGAGCTCGTGAAAGGGATATGGGAAGGAGATAGGAGAGATGAGAGAATTAGAGAAGAAGTGGGAGAGAGAGATTGGAGAGAAAAGAGATTTTTTTTTTTTTTATTATATTTTTTTCATCCTAAATTCTAACTTCACTAAGAATCGGTTTTGGACAATATCTTTCTATCCTGGACTTGAATAGACTGAGCACAAGAATTAAAGTTGCATCATTTTAAATTTCGGACAATATGAGTCCAATATCTGATATCTTCTGAAAGATTCTTGATTTGTCAAAATTACTAATATGCTCCTATACTTTATTTTTTTCTCTTTCCTCTCATTCTTCTTCTTCTCTTAACTCAAATCAACTTGCTCTGTCATTGAATCTTCTTTTTGACTCTTTTAGCTTTATTACTCCACTTCTACTAAAATTATCCTAAAACCTGAAAACACAGAAAAAAACCTCGAGTAGCACCATTCTAGAAATTAAATGATGGAAATAAAGAAATATATTCACACATAAAATATGCTCATCAAATACCCCCATACTTAAACTTTGTTTGTCCTCGAGCAAACAAAAAGAAAACTAAACTAAAGAAAACAAAAGAAAATAAGAAAAACCTAACTCACTTTCGTAGGAATCACGATTGCACTTAGCACGTGCAACAAGCCTTTAAACCCCTAGGTTACCCCTTATGGACGAGCTGTGTCTCGTGAGTGTTTGCAGTGAATATACATACAAAATTCAATTGTAACTCCATACTATGGTCAAAATAGAGAATGCAGCCCCCTCAGATAAAACAACTTACTTTGAGATTTTCTAGATGTTCCCCTACACTTAAACTTTATTATCCCACTTTGAGTTGGAGAACTGTCATACATCTAACTTAGGGAGATTTGGGGTAGGGTGAGTTATACTGTTTTCCCTTAAGATTAGATTGAGTAGGTCATCTAGGCTACAAAAGACTTCTGTTCGGAACCATGGTAGAACCTTTAAACACATGCACAATCTCAATTTTCCTTTGATTTCACTTGCCATATTTTTTCAAGTATTGAACTCAAATGTTCCTCTACTGCGTTTGGCTGGAATGACATGCAGGGCTTGCACCAGACACCCAAGTTACTAAGCAGTGTTGGAATAGATTCTCAGTGCATATATCTTTTGATTACCACTTTGTGGCTTTAGAAATTGATGCAGTATGAGTTCAAACTTCTTTTCTTTCTTTTTTCTAGCACATTCTACTCCAATCCGTGCAATGTCTTGACCTCTTAAGCTTTCTAGGTGGCTCTTGTAGTGAGCTTTAGGCCAATTACTCTCAAACCAGACGGTTTTAAGGAATTAGGTATAAAACACCCCTCGGGCTTACTTATTCAAGCCAAATAAGCTACAAGCCAACACTGGATCATAGAGCAAATATTTATTTTATTATTATTTTTTCTTGGTATTCAACTATATCATGCAAGTGTATCATGGTTCAACCTTAGCACCTAACCAAAACTCGTGTAAACAGGATGACTAACAAAATCCGCTCTCTCAGTAGACAGTGTACTTAAAAAAAATTTTAAAATCCCTTTGATCGGTATATTCCAATTCCCTCCTCAGTACGGAATTTTTTATTACATCAAAGTGTAGGATATTTTGGATGCTCTCAAAGTCTTTCAGAAAAGTAAACTAAAGCGGCTACACACTCGCTCTTGAACCGCAGTACAGACTACAAATTGATGAAATCCCCCCATTATTTAAATTATGCAGTGTCCTCAATGCATGAAAAAAATAAAAATAATGACACAGAAGAGGGGGCGTACCGGATATGATCATGGTGGCTCAAAATAAGGAGGTGCATGAAAATCTATGACCTCGTAAGAATGTGGTGAAGAAAGTAGCATGAGAGAGAAATTAAGAGATGTGCTAGAGATTGTAGAGTTTGTACCCTTACCTGGATAAAATATTACAATGCCCCCATTGTGTTGTTGGGACAACACCTCTTGTTCCTTTTAAAGCGGTTCCACTGGTGGTGACTTAGGAAGAGAAGTAGACACATTACCATCTGGCTCAACAGGTGGTGGTTTGGTCCACAATTTAGAAGACTCTCCCCTATACTTGGATTGAGGCAAGTCCTCTAGTCATTGATTAATACTTGTGTTAAGAGCAGTTGCAACCAAATTAGGTGGTTCAAAAATTAGATGCATATCTTCATCTAAGCATGGTTGCTTTCCCAATCTAAAGACATTAAAATCACGAGATGCATTCCTAAAAGACAGCTTCATCAAACCATTCCTACAATTGATTAGAGCATTGCTAATAGCTAAGAAAGGTCTACCAAGGATAATTGAGATTTGGCTTTTGATATTGGTCACAGGTTGGGTATCTAGGACTATGAAATCCACAGAAAAAAGAAATTCTCCAACCTTTAATAACACATCCTCAATTACTCCCTTGGGAGTCTTGACTGATCTATCTGCTAATTGTAATGTGACAGATGTTGGCTTAAGGTCTCCTAACCCTAATTGTTGGTACACTGAATATGACAATAAATTGACACTATCTCCCAGATCAAGAAGGGCATGGTCAATTCTAGTGTTACCAATCATACATGAGATAGTTAGGCAACCAGGATCCTTATACTTAGCCACTATCTGTTGCGACAGAACTGAACTCACGTTGGCAATCAGGAAGGCTTTCTTAGGTACACTGGTTTTCCTTTTCTGAATGCACAAGTCCTTGAGGACTTTTGCATAGATAGGTACCTGGGAAATAACATCTAAAAGAGGGATGTTAACTTGCACATTTTTTAAGACATTTAAAAATTTTTCAGTTATTGCATCCTTCTTGTTGCTTTTAAGCCTATTGGGAAATAGAACCTTAGGGACATAAGTCTTCTCAGGTGGCTCTTCATGTTTTTCTTCATTAACCACTATAGGTTCATCAAACGAACCTTGGACAGGGGGTTGGTCATTCACAACTATGGGAGGATCATATGTGGCACTTACAATGGGTGGTGGATGGGGAACATTCACAACATCAACAGGAGGCTCAGAAGTTACAAGAGTTGGTTGAATTGGAATCTCTTGTTGGCACTCACGTCCACCCTCAGAGCATATATGGCATTACATTGACTAGAGGGTTCTGAGTGGTGTGGACTCTGATGGATAGAGTTCAGCTGAGTATGAGGTGGATGGGGCACAGAGGTCCTAGGGTTCGGATCTGGTTGACTTGGCATCTTATCCTTTTCCCTTTCATGGAGAGTATTGGCCAGTTGAGAGATTTGCCTCTCCATGTTATGTTGGCTGGTCATGAATGTGCTCATGAGAAGCTCCATACTCTTCTCAAGGGAATTTATCCTGGTACACTCATCACTATTTTTCAGAAATTCAGGTGGTTGTTGATTCATCATTGGGGTTGGTGGTGTGGGTCGAAGATTATTGGGAGGGAGGACAAATCTAGGGTTAGTCTGCTGGGGAACAAACTGACCTTGGATTAGAGGCTGGAATATAGATGGACCAACTTGATTGGGGCCTTGGTTCTATGAGAAGTTAGAGTGATTTCTCCACCTAGGGTTATAGGTTCCACTATAAGGATTGTTCATTACATGCACACTCTCATAGCTTCCATGCCCACTAGACCTATTAGGGCACTCATCCATCACATGTGATGAGGATTGGTATCCACTACACAAAGGGGTGGTTTGACAAACCTGATTTATCGGGGAAGATCCCTTGGTCACTATGGCTTCCAGTCTTCTAATAAGACTGTCCAACTGAGCCTCTTTAGCTACAGTTCCCTCTACCAAAAATCCCTTACCGAAGTTTTCATTTTCTTGAGTGGATTTCCACTCTCTGGTCTTGTCCGCTAAGTCAACCAAAAATTCCCAAGCTTGATTTTCATCGGTGAATGATGTGAATCCAGTTGGGCACATGGATTCCACCAACTATTTGGTTTGAAAATCTATACCCTCATAGATGATTTGGCACAGATACCAAGTCTCTAGGCCATGGTGAGGACACTCTTGAAGAAGGTTGTTGAATCTCTCCATGAATTTAGAGAAGGATTCTTTTGGTCTGTGTCTGAACTGCAGAATGTCATTCCTAATCCTATTGGTCTTATGCAAGGGAAAACTTCTTTAGGAAGACAACTGTAAATTGATCCCATGTAGTTATTGAGTCTCTAGGCAAACCATAGAGCCACTTTTTAGCTTGATCCTTAAGTGCAAAGGTGATGAATCTCAACTTAACCGTATCATCAATCAATTGTTGCATCTTAATGAGCACACATACCTCCTCAAACTCCCTAAGAAACAAATATGCATCTTCATTAGCTACCCCATGAAAGTGGGGCAACATGCTAATGAAATTAGATTTAAGCTCATAATTGTTTCCTTGGGCGGCGGGTAAGCAAATGCATGAGGGTTGTGCAGCCTGTGTGGGATAAAAGCGATCCCTAAGGGTCATAGGTTGCCTCTCTCCTTCCTCACCCATGGTTGGTATCTTAACTCGTTCTATTCAGTTGTTAGAATTCCTCACCCAAACAAGCATATAGAAGCCACAATCCAAAATTAGGGCACTCCTCAAAGCTCATTTTTTTTTATTTTTTTTGATTTTTGATTTTTATTAAAAACACTATGAATCAATTAAAATTGAAAACTAAACAAGCATCACCTCCCTGGCAACGGCGCCAAAAACTTGTTTTTGTTTAAAATAATATCGTAAGTGTACAGGTCAATCGTAGCTACGGGTCGAACACAAGGAGGTCAACCTTGAATAAATTTCCACTTTTAATTAAGGTGAAGTGTATAACTTATCAAATATGAAAACTATCAATTATGGAAACTAACAAATATAGAAGCAACTAAATTACCAAAGATAACAAATTAAAAATAGAAACTAGGGCAACTGCTAAGGGAATGGATGAATTAAAAGTAAGAAAGTCACTTGGGAATGGGTTCCACCATGAGAATTATGGCAGATCAATGACTAGTATATTAGGGCAAAGCATGCATACAACCTAGGTTTATAAAGATATGTGGTACGGCTCATATACAACTAACATATCCTATGAAAATAGTGCGCGTACAATGTAAACAAAAAAATACATGAACATAATGGTGTCACAATGGATACGGCTAATGAACATGTATATAGTTCTTCTTGGAATGACATACAAGCTGTGGGTGATCATCCATTGTAAGTCCAATATTGATCATGTCCATTAATCACATAAACAATGCTAGCCATCAGTTCTTCCTTCTCTCATGTTTTCACCCACTCCCAAGAGGAGAGGTTTAGCTAGCCATGAAAGCAATGAAGAGGGAAGAAAGGATTGATGGAGAAAAAGACAGAGAAATTAATAAAACTAAAATTTATAAGAAGAAGAACTTAGCTGATTCGAATAACTCCAATGAAGATAATTCCGTCACTTGAATCCCATCACTTGAACCCACATCCAATATTTAAGAACAAATTACCAAAGTGTATAATGAAAATTACACATATGATCGAAGAGATGGCAAAATAAAAATTATGCTAACAATGATTCCAAAAATTAAAATTACATATGATAACCTAAATACATAAGATCTAAAAGAAAAAACTAAAAAGAAGGGGATAAGAAATCGGGTATAAGGAAGAGGGCTGCTGTCAACTAAAAAGGGAAACTAAAATCTAGAAGGGAACTAAACAAAATTGGGAAAGAAATTCTGCTACTGCTGTATTCAAAAGGAAGAAGAAGAAGAACACTGCCGCTACTATAACAGAAAAATAAAACTAAAAGAGAAAAAACTAAGGAATCAAAAAAAAGGCCGTGATGAGTGAGGTTAAGAAATGGGATTTTATAGGGGGGAGAGAGAGCTCGTGAAAGGGAGATGGGAAGGAGATACGAGAAATGAGAGAATTAGAGAGGAAGTGGGAGAGAGAGATTAGAGAGAAAAGAGATTTTTCTTGTTTTTTTATTATATTTTTTTTATCCTAAATTCTAACTTCACTAAGAATCGTTTTTGGGTAATATCTTTCTATCCTGGACTTGAATAGCCCGAGCCCAAGAATTAAAGTTGCATCATTTTAAAATCGGACGATATGAGTCCAATATCCGATATCTTCTGAAAGATTTTTTATTCATCAAAATTACCAATATGCCCCTATGCTTTATTTTTTTTCTCTCTCCTCTCATTCTTCTTCTGCTCTTAACTCAAATCGACTCGCTCTGGTCTTCAGCTCCTATCTTTATTGAAACTTCTTCTTTTCGGCTCTTTTAGTTTTATTACTCCACTTCTACTAAAATTATCCTAAAACCTGAAAACATAGAAAAATACCTCGAGTAGCACCATTCTAGGAATTAAATGATGAAAATAAAGGGATATATTCACACATAAAATATGCTCATCAGTCTGCAATTACAAAGTTGCAATCAATGCAATGTAAAAGAAAAACGAGATGAAGGTTTCAAATGAAAGAAGTCCATGGTAGGCACAGCCCTTACCGACCAAGGAGTAGTTGCAGGAACGTCTTTCTCTCGTCCATCTCTCAATCCCTTCAACTATAAATAGGGGTAGGGTGATGGGTTTAACATAAGCAACACAGAGAACTAAGAATGGAGGATCTCAATACTAAGCTTTGAGAAGTGTTCTTGGGTTTGGGTTGGGTTTCACTTGTAGGGAACTTTGGGTATTACTTTTGTGTATAATTCCTTTGGGGAATTAGTGAGAGTTACATTGTAAGTGAGTTTCCTTGCTGAGTGGGTCTCACGTATAATGTTGTGTGTGAGGGGTGTGTATTGTAATTTTTTCTATACTAGTAAAGTGAGCTCTGTGTTATTGCCCCATGGACGTAGGTCACCGTGCCGAACCATGTAATTCCTGTGTCCTTACATCTTTTACTTTTCCGTGAGTCTTTGTTACACGCTTTAGCTTCGTATGTGCCGATCAGTACGGGACGAATTTTTGCTACATAAATAACCTACCACAGCTCTGTTGGTTTCTAGGCATTGTTTGACCCTTTGTTTTGTTCAATTACTTCTAATAATACACTACTCGATCTCCTCTCCTCTCCTCTCCATGGCTTCACACATTCCTCCCCCACCACTACCACCACTAGCACCACCAGGATCATCAAACGACCTGGAGATGCGAATCGATGTAACTTCACTCACTGATATTTCACCAGCTACGCGTTTATCAATTGAACCAGATCTATCATTGTCACTTCAATTCTCTGATTTTGAAGTGAAACTTATGATGTTTCTTAGATCTATACTGTTCCGCTGGGTTTTCTATTCAAATAACCCTAATATAGTTGAATCAAAATCATTAAATGATTTGTGGGAGCATAACAGTGTTACTAGACCGGTGGCGGCTCTCAAGAATCCTATTAAGTCACTTCATTCCAACAGGGTTAAGTGTTTATGGGTGCAACTTTGTCTTTGATGGTTAATAGGTTTTTGGATGTTAAAAACCTGTAACTCATCTTCCCCAAATCGATTTGGGGAAGATGAGTTGCAGGGTTTTTTTTTTTGCAAGCAAGGGCATTTGGGGAAGATGAGGGCATTTTGATCATTTTATTCTTTAATTTTGGTGGGTTATTATCATAAGGGCATTTTGATCATTAGATTCCCAAACTAACGTCTAATGTCCCAAATTAACGGTAGGGACCAAAGTGCTACATTGTTTAGAAAATAGGGGGAGTTTGTAATTAGAAAAGTTGTAGGGGGCATTTGGATAAATGGGCATTTTCAGGGGGCATTTGTCAAAAACCCTTTTTTTATTTTACTCCTCCAAACAAATAAACCCTACAAAAAGTTATATGGAGTGGAGATGCAATTAGAAGATTGACATACAAGGTTAGGGCTTTTCTATGCTTGGTTGATTTGCCAATCTATATGTTTGATCTAGTTGCTTGAACGACAATCTCAGTCAAGTCATTAATAGGGAAGGACGAGCGAGCGAAGGTTAGAGACTTTGCTTCCCCCCTTTTATCGTATTAGCTATAGTAGTTAGCATTCTGGTAGGAATGCCTCTTTGGTCAAAGAGTCGGCGCGACATATTGGTTAAGTACCAAGAGTCGGGATGCTTGACACATGAAGGTCTAAGAGAAAATATGAAACATAGTTTTTTTATGAGAAAAGAGAAAAATTAAATTAACTATAGGGAGAGTTTACAGCAGAGCCACAATACAAAAAAGATGACTTCCCAACCATTGCATTATGTGCTAAGTGACACATAATATTCACAAAGGAGTTATTGAGATCTACAGTAAAAGCTAAATTTAAAAGGTCATTAGAGTAATGCGGCAATTGAGAAAGAAAATTCCAAGGCCAAGATTCATTAGAAGGAGTTGGAAGTAATTGGGAGATCTTCCAATTATTGCACCAGACTCCCTGTAATGATAGACCTAATTTCTTTGCTTGACCAATTCTTTCCAGAATACCAGCAAGTTCAGTCTCCACACATTTTCCTATTTTCAAAAAAAATGTAGCTATCAATACAAAATTTCCTTCTACCATAATGCAAGTAGCCCAAGCTGAGGTGTTTAGGGTTGGATTAGCAACTCCTGCGCAAATTAAAATGGTATAGTTATAAAGGGGAACAAGCACATTAGGGATACAAAGGGAGTCAACAGATAGATTCTAAGAAAATGCATCATCCTGAGAAGAAATTAAAGGGGGTAAATACTAAGATCACGTAACCATCGAGAAACCGAATGAAACACCATTTAAGGATCAGACTTAGCTAAACCTTTAATCATCTTGTTCCAAATATTCCAAATAAAATAACAAGTTATTATAAATACAGGAAGAAAAAAAACATGAAATAGATTGTTTGTTGAGAGATCTGTTGGAGAGGAAAGACACACAGATTTGTCATTGAGGAATGAGAGATGCATTCCGTTCTTAGTCCCTGAGGATCTGCAACCCAAATATGTTTAGACCATTCACAAGAGAGGAAGAGATGCCAGATCGATTCTGCATAAGAACCACAAAGAATACAATGTGGTTCAACCGAAATCCATTTTGAGAGGATTTAACTGGGATTCCTGCATGTAAAACACCTCAAATAAATAGTTTAAATTTAGGATGTAACTTCATTTTCAAAAGAAATGCACCCACTTTGAAAGATTAACATCTTTAGTAGGGCCAACATCATGGGAAAGAAATTTAGCAACTAATTGGATGGGAAAATGCCCATCTTGAGATAAAGTGTGCCTCCAACGATCCTCATTACCTGATAAATGAATGGAGAAAATTTCATCAACAAATACAAGGTGAGTCAATGAATGAAGCAGATTTCTATTCCATTGAAGATTAGAAACCACATCAGAAACCATAAGTTTCTGGTTTATGGGATGTGTCCCAGCAGGTAATGAAGATCTAGGAACAAAGGGAATCCAAGGATCAAACCAGAAATAAGAATTCCCCCCATTGCCAATAATAATTCAAATAATATCTTTGAGGGTGGGAAGGATATGAGCAATACTGTTCTAAGTCCACGATCCTCGCTTAACAAGAACTTTTGGATACAAAATAGAGGTATTACAGAAGTATTTTGCTTTCAACACTTGGACCCACAAAGAATTGTGTTCATTTAATAATTTGCATCCCAGTTTCAAAAGTAGAGCCTTATTATGGCAGAAAGATTTACGAAGACCCAGACCTCTACTAGAAATAGGCAAGGGTGTCAATTTGGGACCGGAACCGGGAACCGTCCCAATACCGTCCCGTTAAAATCCGGTACCGGACCGTCCCATTTACTAATGGGACGGTACTGGTATTTGATTTTGGTACCGAATGATAAATGAGATGGGACGGTTCTGGGACGGGATTCCCAACGGTACCAGTACCGAAATACCAATTAGGTACCGAAACTACTAGTACTGTTTAAAAAGAAAGAGTATATAAGATTAAAAAAAAAAAAAAAAAAGGTATAAGAATTACAGCTCATTAGGGTTTCACTAATTGTCTTTTGAATACGAAGAGGAACAATAGGTCAACAGCCGTAGCTTGAAGTCTCTCCTCACAGAACCTGCTACAGTGCTCCTCCCTCCTCCCTCCTCCCTCGACCGACTACATCTAACAGGTTATTCCTTTTTGCACTTCGTACTTCGTACCATACTACCATGTGACATGTGTGATAAATAGAGTTTTGTTTGGAAAAATCAAAGAGGAAACACAACGGGATTCTTCCATTTTGTAGGACTTCACTAGATTTAAAAAAATGAGAAGCTTAATATATGTGATCTTAGGGAGTTTGAAGAAGCAAAACTATGATTTTATAATTTAAGTTGCTTTATAAAAAGCAGTAGACAACTTAAATTTCATGATAGTGAAAAAATTCCACAACATTAATAAACCTGCCTTGTTAGAAACAATTAAACTTCTTCTCCCTTTTTCTACAGTGCCTAAAACCGTTTAAGAACCAGTACCGTCCCGTCCCGCTAGTAATCGGGACTGGGATCTAGGTTTGGTCCTGTTAACTAAATGGGACGATACTGGGATTGGCACTTTTGATAGCGGTACCGGTACCGTCCCGTCCCAAATACAGGGAACCGTCCCAATTGACACCCTTAGAAATAGGTATGCAAATTCTATTTCATCCAATGAGGTGAGCTTTCTTTGAATCCCATAAATTCAATCCAAAAATTTGAACAAATAGAATCCAAACTAAGGCAAATCTTGAGAGGAAAAAGAAAACAAGTCATAAGATAATTGAATAAGAATTCTACGTTCTGCAAAAGATAAAATACTAGATTTCCAATCAGATAGTTTGGTCTTGACTCTATTAACAATGAAATCAAGGTCCCTAGCTTTGGATCTAGAGTGAAATAATCTAGAACCAAGATAGAGAGAGTCATGAGACATCTCTTTAATCACTATGTGGGAGCAAAGTTTTCGTTGATTATCACAAGATACATTTCATCTAAAAAATAGTTCACCCTTTCTATAATTAATGTCCTATCTAGAAAGATCCAAGAATAAATCAAGAATAGACTTAATGGAGAGAATATCACCTTTGGTATCTCGACATAACATAAAGGTGTCATCAACAAATAGGAGATGAGAAATCTCAAGTGCATTTCTGGCCACCTTAATTCCTTGATACATTCTCAACTTTCTGTAAACCAAATGAAGACGAGACAAGATTACCATTGCATTAATAAAGAGATAAGGACTAATAGGACAACCTTGACGGATGCACCTGGAAGCCTTAAAAAAACCAAAAGGACTCCCATCCAATTTAATTGAAAAGGAAGTGGAAGAAATAAGATTAAAAATCATGGAGCACCAAGAATCACCAAACCCTAGAAAACCAAACGGGGCCTTAACTAAACCCCATTCTAGTTTGTCATAAGTCTTTGCCATGTCAAGTTTGATGGCCACAAAACCTTTCTTTCCTTTCTTAAGCCTCAAGTAATTAAAGATTTTCTGAGTAATAATGATATTATCAACAATTTGCCTACCCGGAATAAAAACAGTCTGGAAAGGAGAAATAAAAGATGCAAGGTGGCCTTTCAGTCAATTGGCTAGAATCTTAGCCACAATTTGATAGGAAACATTACAGAGACTAATCGGACGAAACTCAGTAACTTTCACAACCTCCTCTTTCTTTGGAATCAAACATATTAAAGTATGATTACAATCAGGAGGCAAGGAATGAGATAGAAAAAAAGAGGAAATAAAATTATATATATCCAAACAGATAAGGTCCTAGAACTTTTGATAGAACCACGATTGAAAACCATCTATCCCAATAGCTTTGTAAGGACCCAAGGAGAAAATGACCCTTCAAATTTCCTCCTCAGGAGAGAACAAAGCTGAGACCAAGAATCATGTTGGACTATAGGATTGCAAAGCCATTCAATGAAACTAGGATCGGGAGGGTTGGAAGTTGCAAAAATAGAACTAAGATGATCAATAAAAATATTGGCAATGCCCCTAGGATCATCTATTCTGCAACCATCATCGTCAAGAATGTAATTCAGCCGCCTCTTTCTAAGATTATGTTTAGAAATAGAGTGGTAGAAACGAGTATTACGTTAACCATGTCTAAGATAGAGATGCCTAGATTTATAAATCCATAATGTTTCTTCAGCGGCAAAAATCCATTGCAAATGATTAGTAAAGCGAGAAGAAACATAAGGATTAGGAAAAATTGAATCCTCGAGTGCAAGAAATTGAGCAAAGTAATTTGATTGAAGATAGTCAATATGGCCGAAAACAAATTTATTCCAAACAGAGAGGATTCGACTTAAACTAGATAGTTTAGAAGGAAGATTCTCATTACCTAGAACTTTCCATTTGTTTCCACAAAAATATAAAAAATCAGGGTGATGGGTCTAGGCCTCTTGGAAATTAAACGGCATCCTAAAGGATCTTCTACGGTTACAAGTAATAAGAACAATTGGGTTATGATCAGCTCCTAAAGAAAGGAGCTAACTAAGGTTCACCCATGGAAAGCAAGCCAACCAGTCCAGAGAAGCGAATGCCTTATCAAGACATTCCTTAATAAAGGCATGAGGTTTTTGCTTATTGGAGCAAGTAAAACGAGATCCAGGTAATTTAATTTCCTCAAGAGAGAAATAGTTAATCAAATTTAAGAGGGTTTGGGCTGGGTAAGGGTGATAGGGTGCACCACCCAATTTCTCCGAGGCTGAGAGCACCTCATTGAAATCCCTAAAAATAGCAAACATACAGGATTTAGAAGCAATGGAATTAGAAAGATTAGACCAGCAATTCGACACGGAGTGAAGGATTGGGGGGGGGGGGGGAGGGGGGAGGCATAGAGGCAAATCAAGCACCAAGAACCAAAGAGATAATTAGAAAAGAAAAGTGCAATAACATGAGATCGAATAACAAAATGGGAAATATTAATGCAAGCAGAAGCTAGCACCCCAAGCCACAACCTCTAGATCCTTCACTATTTATAAACGCAACCGAGTGATAATTTGTATCAATATTTGGATGATGCATATTTTCATGATTATAGCATTTAGTTTCACATAAGAACAACAGATCCGGCCTCAATTTTTTAATATGATGAGCAAGACATTTTTTTAGTAAAAGAGCCATTGGTTCCACAAACATTCTAAGATAACAGCAGCATGGTTAAGAGAATAAAGTGGTAAAACTAAAAAAGAAACACCAGAAGAAAAACACAACAGGCTAACCCAAGAAAATATCATGCAGAGAGATGGACCCCTTTGCGAGGGACAAAAGCACGCTTAAGAGCTCTATTGTTTAGATCATAAAAGCATAGGCATAAACCAAGCATACCAGTAAAGAAGACAATGAAGAAATTGATTAAATTGTCACACAAATAGGAAGAAAGTACCCGGTTTGATGGTAGGGAGTTGTTAACCTCCTGAACAGTGTGGGGGCAGCAAATTCTACGGAAGGATCAGGAACAAAAGAGCTCATCGGATCATCAATGGAAAGATTAGAGAACCTCCATGACTAGAGAGAAGAGTTCTTTAGTAAGAAAACTTTTAACACCATCAAATTCAGAAAGAATGGCAGGGTAGATCGCTGGAGGAGCAAATTTTCTCTTTTAAAACAAGGTGACAGACTCAAGTTTTCAAAAAATAAATTCGAAACTCCTTCAGGAGTAACCCGCTTCCATTGGTAAAATAGAGGGAAAAGGCCTGCAAAAATATTGATTAATGGTTATGCAACGCGCCTCAGAAATAGAAACCCCTGGGTTGGAGAAAACGAACTGTGCTTGAGATATTTGAACAAAGGGATCTAAAAAGATATTGGCTAGATATCTAAAGAACCGAGTCTTCCTCCAGCTATGGTCCATTCACCGCGGGCTGAAGGATGGGCATGATAAGGTATGAGTGTACTTTAGGAATTATACTAAAACCCTAAAAGGGTTTGTGAGTGGGTTGGTGAACCTTCACCGCGCAGTGAATGAAAACTTATTCCATTTCAAAATATATAAGTGTTTGTTTGCAAGGCTTAAAATAAATGCTTTTATGTTTATAGATTAATAAAAGATAAAAAAAAAAATAAATAAATAAATAAAGGAAAAATGCTTTTTTGAGTTGTTTGGCAAACTCAAATTTCCTTGAGCAATAAGCTAATTCTACTTGAGTTTTAATATGTCATGGGAATATTTTGACAAAAAAAAAAGTTTTCCTCCACCCGTAGAGGATGTTTCAACCACCATCCTAAGGTGCTAAAACAACCCCTATAGGATGAAATCGAAAATGCCCTCCCAATGCCATCTCCACCCATCCAAAAGCCCGTGGTGAATTGATTCTAGTTCACAGCAGTCCTTTGTATATCTTATTTGCATAAGCTCTTTATTAGAAAGGGAAAAAACTGCATGTGCTTTAAATGGAACTAAATGATTCCCTTCCAAATGGATAAAGAACGACTTTTTAACATAACCTAGCCAAATGACTCCCTGATACTGCTACACTAGAGACTTGTGAAGGAGAGTGAATATAGTTTTTGCAAGGGACTCTAACATTAATGCTTCATATACATCTCTCTCTCAATTTGGCATTGTATGTTCTCACACAAGATAAGTACATTCCAACCAATCAGCTCTGGATACCAAAATAAGTAACTCGGCAACTCGCCAACACTACTAAGAGAACAAAAAAAGAAATGTAATTATACAGCTCACACCATAGAGTAGGACATTCACAGAATTAAGAACTGCAAGTTCCCAGAGAAGAACTTCTGCAGTTCATCCCTGGCGATTACTGCCTCATAAGCTCCATTTAATGCAAAATTTGTAGATTAATTTCAGGGACCAGCTGAAGAGTACAATACCGGGACTATGTTACAATATATTACAAAATTTGGGCCTCTTTTACCCAAAATGAAAGACACAAAATGAGGCCTCTTCACCTTCCATGCGTACCATTATCTTGGCACAAAATTTATCATCCTCCGATTAGTTATTACCAGAAATGCAAACATCTGCTGCTGGACCAGTACGTGCAGCAGTGCCTCGTAAACTTCCATATGTGGTGAGTTCAGATGGGTCCAATGCATCCAAGGTCGGACCCAAATCTGGAAGAGGCTGTAATAGACTTGGTGGGTTCACACCAACCTGGTTGCTGACATCCAATAGCAGATCCAAAACAGGAAAAGAAGGGCTACTGAAATCTGCCAACTCTCCTGCACTTTCTAGTCGTTTGCTCCTGCTAAAAGGCCCAGATGAATGGGTAGGTACTCGGGAGGCAAGCTGAGGAACCATGGAAGAAGTGGAAGCAGCATTACCAAGTTCTTGCTGACTGGGAATGGTGTGAGGAAGAGGCTGGATATTGGGTGCTGACATGGATGTGGAAGGTCTGAAGGGCCGAACGTTAGGGGCTGGGGCCCGTTGTTCACTGGCAACTTGAAAGTTCCCTGCTGAAGGAACAACAGGGCTAATGTGTTGTCTGGCAGGGTTACTAGAGAAAAGTGCAGAGGAATGGTGAACCACCTGCAATGGTGGAGCCGCTGGTGGACTACACAAAGGGGTAGGCCTCCGAGCATGTTGGTGTGATGACAGCTGAAATAACTGCTGCATGAAACTAGTAGGCATCCCTGGAAGGAAAATATGGGTTAGATGCCAGATGAAATAAAAGGAAAGATATGCATACATGTTAGCTATTAGCAAGCATACAATCGATCCATTCATGAACTCATGGCATATTAACAATTATTCATGTTCATACATCAAGCTAGAAAATTTGGCAACTAGCTCTCCCACATACATAGAGCTTAATCAATATGCATGGGCTGTATCTGAAATTAGCCGTGTTCGTAGGTTTGGTTGTCAACTATTCTACCAACCCTATGATACTGCCAATGTATAAGTTCTGAAGTTGTACTCAACATGGTTAAACCCAAATTAAGCATGACTAATCTCCAAGTTGGGGAAGTATCCTACACAGCTAAATATTAAAAATTGAAAAGGCCAGGTCCAGAAGTAAATTCCTTACCTTGCTGCTGTCCCTGTGCCCCAGATGCCCTTTGCCCACTAAATTTGGATCTGAATGCATGGGCCAACATCTTATTCATAAAAACGTTGTTGTAGTTTGCATCCAATGCCTTTGTCCTCTGCACCAGTGTACTCTCAGCCTCTTGAAGCAAAGCAGCATACTTCCTATGAACATCTTCTAACTCCTTCTCGCATTCAGATTCGAGCTGCAATTTCTACTCAGAAAGAACACATTCAACAGAAAAGGATTAGAATTTGGGGCTCACTTCCCTCTTGGAATACAATATTGGCAAAAACAAAAAATAAACAAAAGCAGCTCAGATAAAACCAGATCTCCATGGAATTTGATGGTCTGCTCCTTTTCCTTCTGTAATCTTTCTATTTCACGTTGAAGTGGATCACAGTTCCCTGGCTGACACGTTTGGGTTGCAACAGCCGTTGGTTGTGGTGGATGGTTGCTGGATTCTGGAACAGTCCCCACACCTCCAGTAACCGACAAATATGTGCCGCTTCCAACTAAATGTATAATTTGTGGACAATTACTTGACTCTGGAATAGTGGTCATGCTAGTGTCTGATGGTAATGCCCCGCTTCCAACTGAAGGCCTTTCCACAGGCAGGTGCAGTGGCCAAGGGGCAATGGGTTGTGGAAGAGAGTGAGATGGCTCAGAATGGTCCTCAACCGGTGGTGTAGAATCAGAGTGATTAGATGACTCCGCTGGATTTTCCATTAGTGGTTCCTGAATTTGAGCCTGTTGGTAGGAAGTATGGTCCTCATTAGTTGTCACATGACAGGTCCCCATTACAGAATCATCTTGTTGATCACATGCAGTAGAGGGTGGGTCCACAGACAAAAGCAGTGGCAATTGTTGAACAGGTTCCATAACAGATGTATCATGATTAGATTCATCAGAAGGTAAAACATCAGCTGGCTGATGTGATGGAACCTGGACATGTTCAGGAGTATTTTGCATTTCACAACTTGGCGCAGCTTCATCTAGCACTGCAGCTTCTGTGGGTGGCTCACAATGCTCAACATGAGGTAACTGACAACATACAAAATAGTAAGGATCATGCATGAAAGCAAGATATAATTATATTAATGCATTCAAGTGTGTACATAAGCACAATCATCTACCACAACATGGACATGTAATCTAAATTTGGTACAAGGTCAATGTAGTAGGCTAAGACAGTAGCTCAAACATGGTGCATATGTAGGTGGCTGGCACCTATTAAAACCAACCAACTGCTACAATAAAATTTTGGATGGTCAGACTAACAGGTTCTAAGTCTAGAACACTGGCCTTTTATCATCATCAAGAAATATGAGTTTGATAATAGAATAAAGATACACAGCAAATAGGCATTACTTAATTAACAGGAAAAAAAAGAGAGGCTACAATCTATATACCACATCCAATGCCGATGAACTGTTCTGGGCAGTTGTAACATGTGGCTGAGCCATAGAATGTGAGTCAATCTGAGTTGGCTCCAAGGAACTATTGGAACAGTCTGCCCTATTGTGTTGCTCATCTCCAGCAAGAATTTCCCTTTTTGAGGCTGAAACATCCATTGCATTGTCCTCTCTACAAGACTCCATGCTATAAGTAGTATCCATTTCATTGTCTTTATGAGGCTGCATGGCAACTGTAGTATCTACTCCCTTGTCAACTCTAACAGAATGCATGGCAATTGTACCATCCAATCCACTTTTATCTTCATTAGACTGCATGTCAAGACTATTAGCACCACCTCGAACATCCACCCTACTAGGCTGCATGTCAAGTGTAGTATCTAATCTGTTTCTATCTTCATTAGACTGCATGGCAACAGTAGCATCCACTCCATCATCCTCTCTATTGGGCTGCCTGTCAAGCATAGCACCCATTCTGTTACTGTCCCCAATAAATTGAACGACGACAGTAGCATCCATTACACCATCCTCTCTGTTAGGCTGCATGATAAGAGTAGCATCCATTCCACTGCCCTCTGTGGTTTTATTTGGAATAGTTTTTGTTACTCTAGATGGTAGACCCTCACCTGGCTTGGTTGGAAAAGTAATGTTAGGATCAGATTTTTTTGAAGGAGGCCCAGAAATTTGGGTGGCACCCCCCTCACAAGCCATCATTTCTTCCAACCTGAACCCAGAAACCGGCAAAGGAAGATTAGCAAATGGCCCAACTGATTTCCCAGACTTGGCTTGCTCCAACCAATGAGCATTCATCTGCTGCTCCCCATTCCTTGCCACCAGCTGCAAAGCCTCAAGATTTTTCCTGAGTACTTCCCAACGCCGATTGTTCTCTTCTATCTTCTTTGCATGGTCTTGCTCTGCCTTCTTCATCTTATCTAATCTAATGGAGATGTGTTCATCTACCGCGTGGATAAGAACCAACTTCAATGTTAACTCTTCCTCCAGCTTTGCTTTTTCCTTCTGCCTGATTTCATTGAATTTCTGAACTTCTTCCTGTTGCTTCTGAAGGAGCTTCTTTATCCTCTTGGCACAAATTTTCTTAAATTGGCTAATATTCAGGAAATCATTCTTCTCTGACCAACTAGTTTTATCAAAATCAGTTGCCTGTTCCTGCTTGGCAGGAACATATTGAGGAAAGTTACAACTCTGAGAGCTATCTCTGATCTCTCCTCCAAACTCTTCCTGGGCAGATGTCATTGATTGGGAAGAGCTAGCACACAGAAGGATTTCTGAAACATTTTTCATTTTAGGTGAACTATCTTCTACAGAATGAAACATTTTCTTCAGCATCCACAATTTTGAAAAAATAAATTCAACCTCTTCCTCCTTGCATTCAAAATTCAAAAGCTGTTTTACATGTGCAAGTGATTCCTTGTGGTCAATCTTGTGTTTAAAAGAAGCAGCAGCTGTCCAACACTGAAAAAAGCACAAAACTGGTGAGATGTACAAATTCATTCCAAAAATAATTATTTTAGAATGTGTATTGAACCCTGTGCCATAGGACCAACAGATTGGAACTGAGGCACCAATGAGTTGCTATGGGTCTCATGATTAGAGTATCTGGACCTCGCATCAGATATTTCAAATGATTCAACTGAAACTGACTCAATCACATAATCAATTAATTGTTTGATCAGTAATTTATTTTCTGAGATTCTAGAAGTTTTTATTCCAACCGTCCAATATCTGGGACAAAACATTATAAAGTTCAGCAAAATGTGAAAATTTTCAACTGAAATGATATATTCCATGAAAATTTGGTTAGGTGCTGACCATCAAAACCAAAACAATTTGATCAGTTTTAATTGACAGACTTGGATTTTTAAAAACATGTAAAGATGTTGGCACAGGAAAGTTAGCAAAAATTAGTTGAAGGAGCAGCTACTAACTTGGTCTCATTAGAACAAAAAATGAGGGACACAGAAAAAGTAATACCAATTAGAGTGGGAAGCTACTAACCACAGAGATCTGAAAAGCCTGTAATATGGCCACTGGTTCTCTATTGACATGATGATTATTCATTATATATTCAAGAAACCTTCCAGCCATAACCTTGATGCACCCCTGCATTTTATTCGGATAATATATGAAATCAGATATGGTTTACAAGCTGTCAGCCTGTCAACATGCTATGCATTGCCAAGACAACAAATAGGCAAATAACAACAAAAGACGCATGTTAAACAATTTGGGGAATTAACAGATATTCCACCAAATTGGGGGAAAACTAAAAAGAAAATATGCACACTTCAAACTTTTAGCAGATGCATGAACCTCAAGCCAACAATTGTCAGTAAGCACATTAAAGTAAAAGGATGTCCTAAGTCATAAAAAAACAGAGCAATTGAAGCAGCATTTGAATCTCTATTCCGATGACAAACAATATTGTATTTCTTGACAAAAAATCACATCATGAAGCCAAAACTTATCAAAAATCTGCTTAGTAGCAAGGCCAGCAAAAATAAGACAAGTAATAATTGCCATTGTTCAAACTATGCACCAACTATTGACATGATGGCAGAAAATCAAGTGAGAAGGTTTAGTCATGTGCAAGGAAGACCTATCACTGAACCACTTAGAAGTGTGATGCAGGACAATCTTGGACCAAGCCGACCCAACTGGTGTACTACATTGGACCGACCCAAACCCAGTTTATTTTATTTGGGAAATTATTATGTAATCTTTTATTTTAAGGTAGTTATTAGACACGTAGGGAAATTTCCAATTTGAGTTTTATTGGGTTTCTATTTTAGTTAGCCTGGTTTTAGTAAGTAATTAGGAATCTTTATTTTTGGGTGCCTTTTATTTCTCTTTATATATGATGTACTTCCCCATCGTTAGAGATTATGCAAGGATGAATTAAAAGAAAAGTGAGTTTGTGCGTGTGCACATACACCCCCATCCCGTCTTTCTTCTTCTTCTCACAGCTTCTTCTTCCCTCTGCTGCTTCTTCTTCTTCTTCTTCTTACGGTTTCTTCTCTTCCCCCCCTCCCCTGAAATTCTGATTTCTTTCTATCTTTTCCTCTTCCCCTATTCGGTCCCCTCATCGAAGTGACATGGTGCAAGTAGAAGGATCTAGAAGGACAAGGTAAATGCAAACAAAAACATGAATCAAGGGATTGATTAGAGACATAAATGTCACTAAACAGATACACAGCCATAGTTAGAGCAGAAAGGCAGAACTAGTTGCCGATAGCCTGATACCTAGTAGTTGCACCAATGCTTTCTAGAGTTGAGGTTTATACTTCTATTTATTGATTAAAGAAACATCATTTAAACAAAGGAAGAAGTCTGCAATGTAAATGAGCATATCCATCATAATGGGCTAATAACAAACGGCACAAAGACAAATCCTATGGAAAACAGACAACTATACAATTTGAATTTATGAGATGCATACAGGAAGATTTAGGATTTCACAGAGTTTTGATATCTCTGGCTTCAGTAACAGATGGAGACTCTTCTGAGCATCACGTAGTTTTCTTCTTTTTGTAGATTCAACTAAGTTCGTTCCTGATACACTTGAAATTTCATTAGGCATGGAACACACATGATTTTTATCACTCATAACAGCTGATATTGGCAAAGATTGAGACCCATTGCCAGCTTGAGCTCCAGATGTTCCTGCAGTAAAAGGAAATGGTTCAGTTTCACAGAATGAAAAGAAGAAATGGAGGCAAAAAAGTAGCAATGGAAAGCTAATTTTTTTCATAAATACACTCCGTCTTCCTTGTGCCCCCAGTAAATTGTTGCTCTTTCAAACAGAAATTGAGGTTCCATCATAACTACATGAAACTACAGCAGCATCAGCAATTTTACCTTCCTTGCCCTCAGAAAGTAATTTTCTTTTGTCTTCTATCCAACGCTTCAGAGAGAGTGGATTGATGGTATTGTCAGCTACTTTCTTGCACTTCTTTATAGCTTCATCACCCACAACGCCTGATTTTCTTGGTGACCCTTCAAAATACTGCACTCTTTTTCGTATCCTAGGCGACGATCCAGACAAATATCTCCAGCGAGGATACCTTCCCTGCAGTAATTTTGTCCAAAAAACATGGGGTGGCTCTTCATCCCTCAACTGCATTTCACTCTCTCCAAGTAAAGGAATATCCCTTGAATAGGTTGCACCACTTTGTTTAACCTTTGAAATGAATGAACAGTTGTTTTTTCCACTGTTTTCAGCATTTTGGGGTAAATGTATTAATAATTCCTCCACTACAGCATTCATAAATGGCTCATTGGACAAAATATTTAAATATGAAGGTGAGGTATTACCACCATGGAACCCATCCAATTTACCAAATAGATAGGAGGCACCCCAAATAAGCAGCATCTGACAAGTATTATGGCTTACATTGTGTATATTGCTATCAAGAGATATATCTTGTTTTACAAGACTTAGAATTTTTTCTTCAACAGTACGAGATGTATATAAACGAAATACTTTTAGCTGTTCGAGCTGTGAATCAATATGGATCCTCTGCAAGCCTCTTAAATCATTCAGTGGGTTCCAATCACTATCAAACAAAATAATAATGTCCACTGATGAAAGTTTAATGCTTTGGTGGCAAGCACGATTTTCTAACAGAAACACAAATCTCCCTCTCTCCTTATTGTTAAACATGTTGACGGCAGCTTGCTTCTTCTTTGAACTGACCAATCCATCAACATGTTCATAAGAATCTAACCCAAATCTTTGCCGCAGAAAGTCATCCAAAATATCTCCAAGCCTAGATCCACCAAATGACTGTCATATAACAAAGATGTCAGAGAATAAGAATAAAAAAATGAAATATAACCATGTATTCAGACAGATTATTGTTCAAATCAATAAACAGACGACAAACCTTCGGGACAATTAATGAAGTTTAGTTAAATCACAATTAACCAAGGTGATGCAGTGATGAAATTACAGAGGGCGGGCCTTGGTCCAATGGTAAGGTTGCTCCATTGTGACCAAGTAATGTAGTCCTAGATAAACAAAAAGTCTACTAAGAGCCAAGTAACCAGGACCTTCCAAATAGCTGGCTAATTGGGGCAAATTTGAGGAATTAGGTCAAAACTAGGGTTAGGCTTAGGGTAATGGTGTGGATCTTATTTAGTAAAGCTAGGCAGGTTTATAGGAAGCTAACAGTGAAGGTGTAAAGATGATTGAATGAAAATTTTAAAAAATTAGAAAATTAGGGTTTCAGGTTTTGGGTTTTGGGGGAAAATAAGAGGGATGAGTTTTAGGGTTTAGGATGAGAATTCAGGGATGGGCTTTGGGTCGAGTGCTAGGGGTAGTAAGGTGGTTCGGCTGTAATTTGAGAGAATACTGACAGGTGGATTGGTCTAGGTAGGTTTTAGGGTTTTACTAGAGGAATGGGGCTGCAAGTTGGATTGAGTGTAATGTGTGGTGAGAGGGGGCTGTGATCCAATTTTGGTTGGATTCTGATGGTGAGTTAAGGCTGTGGGAGGTTAAAAGTGTAATGGATCGATGGGTTTTAATGGAAATGATAATAGAGATTGATGGGGTTTAGGTTGGAGGATTAGAAGAAGAAAGGTAATGATTAATAATAACAGCAACTTACTTGATAATGGCAGATCTTCAAAGGCAGCAACTTTGAAGATTGAAGATGGCTTCTCCCGATCTACAAGATGCAAGGAGATGAGAAGAAGATCCTCCTAGTCTACAAGATGCAAGGAGTCAACTGGAGATCCACCAGTCCCTTCACCTTGATATTACTCACAAGGCACACTCTCAAAGGAGCAAGGCAGCAAACAGAAACGATTTTTTTTTAAGTCTGAATTGTGGGGGAGCCTCCCACGATTTTATTATTTTATAATATGGCCATAGGCCTAAAACGTATTCACCCTAGAAATTTGAATCCTAGGCTGAATCCTAATTACAAACTAAAACAGTCCCTCTAAAAATCGTGGAGGGGTGGAATTAAAATACTTAAAAGAAAGATTCCCTAATCTACCAATAGGAAATAAGCACTAACAACCAATAGGATTAATTCACTTAAATTGAACAATGGTCTGAACCGGTTCAATTTAAGTTTACAATTAAACTGAAAAAAAAAAACCTAAGTATGGAAATAAACTAAGGCTCCAACTACTAGGTCCTAATCTTAGGGCTTCTTCTTCTTGTGGATGCCTGGATCTGCACCACCAAGTGGTCACGGGTTCAAATCTGGAAACAAGCTCTCTGCGAAAGCAGGGGTAAGACTGCATAGTACATTATGACCCTCCCCAGACCCCGCAGTGGCGGGAGCCTCGTGCACTGGGTAAGCCCTTTTTTATGAAGTGATGAAATTAAATGTGTAGTATCCAAACTGTTTCTATCAGATTGTCATTTTGTATACTATAGTTATGGGTTGGATTTTATAGTCACATCCCTTCGGAGGTTGTATTTCTATCATACTACTGCTGTACTTTTATTGTTCAACTAAATATTATTTATCTCAAAAAAAAAAAAATTACCTACAAACATGCAACAAACTCTGCACAAGAGCAGAGAAAAATGGAAAACAATATCACAAGTATCAGCCAGTAATTCAGGTACCTGAAAAAGGATCAGTGCTCTTAAGCCACGCCTTTTTATCTCTTGAAGAAACTTGTCAAGAAGTTGCAGCTTGCCGCTTGCTTTTATTCCAACATCCAAATACTCCACCTCAGGAAGACCTTTAGTAAGCAAGCTTTGCAAAGAAGGCTCCAAAAGATAGGGATGGTCACAGCACTGCCAGAAAAAAACCATATGAGCAAATCGAATAGAAAAGTTAACAGGAACACCACCAAGTTGTAAACATAAAAGTCCACATACTGAGCAAAATCAGATGAAATAATAATGAAATCAAACAAAGATGCCGAGATGGAATTAACATTTTAAATGAAACTACAAAGATCTCATCTGGGGAACAGAATTCAGTCAAGCCCAACCTTCCGCACAGAAATAAGTATATCACGAAGGGTCCCAACAGAATCGTTCTTTGAACATGATCGAAGAGACAGTTCGTTTGAAAATAAAGTAAAACAATAATGCTCAAGCTGCACGCTGGAAAGCTCAACAGGAACCCAATACTCTACAAACTTAGAAGATTCAGATTTGCACTCAAATGGAACAAACTGTGTCAAGCGCTCTTTCAGTTTACCAATATTATCACTGGAATCAACCTTCAAACCATCAGGGCTGGCCCCTTCAACCCCAGAATCAAGAAATGCCAGCAGATTGAGGTAATCAGCAAGGCTATCCTGGAGAAATTCAGTTTGAGTTAAATGATGCAACCAGAGGTCAAGAACATTAACTCTTAAACAGAAGGGGAAAAAAAATACCTTTATTTGACCACTGGCAACAAGAAGCCTAAAATCAGTTGATAAACATTTCATTTGCTCACAATATTTTGACACTCGGGACTGTTGGCAGTCATCAACTACCAATGCTTCCCATCCTAGGCATTCTAAAACTTCCAAATCCTGCAAAAGATTGCACAGAAGGTTAACAAAATCAACAAAGCTATAACAAAATATAGAGTACAATTCAACAAGATCATCCAATATAAGATATATAAGATACAATAAAAAGGGCTTACCCAGTGCACGAGGCTCCTGCCACTGCGGGGTCTGGGAAGGGTCATAATGTATGCAGCCTTAACCCCGCTTCGTGGAGAGGCTGTTTCCCAACTCAAACCCACAACCACTAGGTCGCAATGGCTCGGCCTTACCATTGCTCCGGCCGCCGAGGCCCGCCCTCTCAATATAAGATTCAATAGTGTAGTTAAATTTTCCTAAAGTCCTTCCAATAAAATGATTTTTTTTTTGGGTGAATAAAAAAAGGAACTTTAGGGTCTTTTGGTATCATTTTTCATTTTCATTTTCTGACAATTTTTCATTTTTTCATCTGTTTGGTATCATTTTTGAAACTTGTTTTATTTAAAATAAATGAAAACACCCCCAAAATCATAATAGACTCAAGAGTCTAGATTATGGGCAAAAACATTTTTCCTTCATTTTTCGCTCAGGTTTAATGAGCACGTGCTCGTAAGGCAGAAGAAGTGAGGGTAAAATTGACATTTGGTTTTGATTTTAGAAAAACGCCTTCTTCTTCTTCCTCTTCTTCTTCAGAGCGATCTGTCTGGGTTGTTGAGTGAGCAAGGGGGCAGTGCTGAGGTGAGCACTGGAGTTCAGTTAAAACCCTCCCAAGTTTTCTGCCGTCCAAGAAGGAAGACGGTGTAGATGAACCGGCATAAGGTTGGAATTCAATGGACAACGAAGATCGATACTTGTATAGATAGATTTATGATTCTTTCTGTTTTTCTACTTCTCTTTTTTGAAATTGTAGACTTTTTTCCTCTTTCGTTCGGACGATTTTACTGTAACAGTTGCAGATCTGAGAAGAAAGAAGATTCATTTGAAATGTTAAGAGTATGTTTTTGAAATCTGAATCGGTCCCATCAATTAATCTGGTTTTCGTCTCTGTAGATCCTTTGATTCCTGATTTTGTTTCTCTTCTTTTGTTTTGCCTTACATCTATTGACACGCGATGGATCTGTCAAATTTCAAGAGGAAGTGAGAGAGAGAGAGAGAGAGAGAGAGAGAGATTTCTCTGCAAAAGTCCGAGGTTTGAACTTAAAAGGCTCCAATCGCTGCAACTGCCTGGTGTTGCTAGTTGGGATCCAGTGTGCTTGGCTCGGGTGATGAAATTGTGTATTATAATTTTGCAATTTTTTCCTCTTAAAAATCTGGAAATCTGAATAATAGATTGGATTAGAAAAATGGAAGGCATATGGGTTTGGGATAGAATCAACGTGGCTGAGGAAGGCTGAGGTCCCAAGTTCCCTACTAAGATCTGGAATAAGTGGGGGTGTAGAAACAAGAAAGGGACGCCCTCTTTGAAGTTTACCTGGAATCCTTCTGTATATATACAGGAAGACACGCAAAGCTCTCGTCATAAGTATTCATAAACAGTTTCATCGCCCTCTGAGAAACAGAGAAAGAGAGAAAGTAGAGAAGCTTTGAGCCTTAAAAAAATGAAGAAATCTAGAGTCTTTGTTGCATCCATGGCTGCAGCTTCGGCATCTGCAATATCTACTTCTTCTCCAAATTCTTCTTCTTCTTCAGATTTCTCCTGCAGTTCCAATATCCAACCTTTTCATGAGGTAGATTTTTCTCTAAATACTTTTTCCATGGTCTTTGATTTGTTTCTTCGATTGATTGATGGTGATTTTGGTGGTTCTCTGTTTTCCTATTTCTAGTTTTTAGTTGATTACAGACTTGACAGATCCAATTGCTGTCTGGACTCTGTAGTTCAGGTTTTCCTTCAGAAATTTCTCTGTTTTTCTTTTTGATCTTGCGATTTGGTTCTCTCTGATATTTCTAATCGCAACTGGAGAAAGCTACTATGAGTTGTGGTTGCGAGCTTGTGCTTTCGTTTTGATCCTTGAAAGTTCTGAATTGATTCCTTTTAGGAGAAGAATCCCCATCCCTTATGGTTTACAGTTGATTTGAGAAAGAAGATGGGTGATGGGAGAATTCCTTCACCTATCACTAAAATATATAAAAATTATTTACACATAGGTGGTTACCAAACTCATTTTTCATTCTACAATCTATTGTGTTTAGTAATTACCAAACAGTTTTTATTTTTTGATCAAAATGGTTTTTAGTAAAGGATTTTTTTAAATAGGTCAATAACAAAATGAAAAATGATACCAAAAAGACCCTTAACCATGGTTTAAAAATGTATTTTTTTTAAAAAAAAAAATTCTTCCCTGAATAAGGACACAAGGTTTAAAAAGAACAAATTAAAATAAGGAACCTTAATCAACCATGGTTTAAAATTTTGGATCGGCTCAGGTGAATCGGCCAACTATCCGGATCCCGATTTTGCCGATTCTGAAAAGGGTGTTCCAGTCGATTCTGGCCAATTCTGACCGATTCCAAACTGATTACAGCCAATTCCTGGCCGATTCACATTCAAATATTAGATCAGAATCTATGAAGACCGATCCAGTGCCGATTCCAAGTCTTATGACCTTGAATTCAACCAAGATAATTACTAATGGTAAGAAATTTCCAATCCTTAGGTGAAAATATGAATAAATCAAAAAATAAAGTACCTCAACAATAGCATCTGGAGTAGACAGGAGGACTTGAAACATTACACAACCACTTTCCTCATAAAATTCCAGTGCACGGATACTCTTCCGGACATCACTGTTCCCACTATAGACAACAACATTGATAGATGGTGCTAGACGCAAGAACTGAGTTTCCCATACAGAAAGAGCACTTGAGACAATGAGGGAAGGGCGCCATACATCAGACTGCAAGGACATGATAAATAATATGACCTTCATATACTGCTCCTGCAACACAAAATTCACCAATTCCACTTTGAAATGTCAGGATCCATGACATTTATATGAAATATCAAAAATAGTACCAAAAGTAAAAGTTGAAAAAAATATTAGAATCGAAGGATGAATTCACTGAGGATTGAATTTTTCAGGACCTAAGAGAAATAACTTTTAATGACTCACCTAAAAAATGTTATCAACAGAATGACAAGCATCTATTCCAAAGGGAACAAATGTGAAATACAACAACAAACTCAGCCTCATCCCAACTTAATGGGGTCGGCTACATGGATCCAAACAAAACAAAGGAAAACTGAGTTCTACCAAAAAAAAAACAGAAAAAGAGGGATGGGGAAAGAGAAGATAAATGGAAAATGAAAAATGACAAATGAAAGACGAAAGATAATGAAAATAAAAATAAAAATAATTAATTAAAAAAAGGAAAAATGACTATGATATAGTGGCACCTCAAGCTTTAATATGGGTTATTTTTATGTCACTAATCTATGGGGTTATTTTTGGAAGGTCAAGACTTGTCCAATTGCAATGATTTTGTACCTTGGAAAGTTTAATCAGTTACCAATTTACCACTAACAAGGCCGAGGTCTTGCAAGTCTCATCTATTTTGGGAAAGTTATAGCCACTGGCCCGCACTACAAGATTTCTATTTTTTTGAAAATTTAGGTCACCAGGTAGTTTCAGTTTAGTTTATATTTTCTTATTCAGTAAACACTTATGAAAATTGCTATTTTGAAGTCTACAAAAAATTCTAAATTCCTTTTTTTTTTTTTAATAGTCATAATGATAGGTCTAGACTCACTAAACAGCAAGTAACTAAATCCAACCCACAAGTAGGACTGTAGGATATAAATTCCAGAAACAAAAGAGGACCAATGGGTAAGGAACCAGAGCTCTGATCAACACTAAAGTTGGATCGATTGTAGGGCCTGGTCAACGGAGATCATCCTCCAAATATCTCAACAAGTTGATGGTTAGATCAAGAGAAATGAAGGCAGAACTGAAATTAGAAAGTAAGTCAGAAATTACTAACTTAATAATATCCAGCAATCTAACCAGATGACAGAACTCAACTCTTGGTTGATGGTAGGGTACTAACAGTAGAAAAACACTTTCAAAGTCCCTTGGGGAACTGATAGCCAGATTGAGAGTTACATGTGGATAAAAGTTGCTGCAGAAAACCGCGAGAACAGGTTGTCGCAGGGTATGGAAGGATGGAGAAGGGTTTGCTCTTGTTCTCAAATTACCACCAGCAGTATCTTACTCCAATGGTTCCAGCAAGCAGTAGCACAACTAGAGAAGGTATCGGACAGCTTCAGTAGGTTAAGAATGCAAGGGAATATGGTAGAACAAGAAGGTAGAGGGAGAAAGGGGGGGGGGGATATGACCAAGGCCTCTCACCATTGGCCTTGGTCAGTCTCTCACTACCCCTATATCATCTCACCATGGTCACTGTCTCCCACAGCAATGGAGGCAAAAGACTATGTCATTAACTATGAAAATTGTGATGTTGGGCTCTAAGTATTGACTGGATCTTCCAGCTGTACAGATTAGTTTTCCTTTTATACCTAATCCCAACATGTACAATGTGTATCCCTACCTAATACGTTTCAGAT